>NW_011919962.1:0-8919 GCF_000151845.1 Pteropus vampyrus
GCCTATACGTGTCTTCAGTAGGTTTCCTGCCCACTTCCCGCCTCGTTCGTATTGCCCGTGAGCAAACTGCCCGTTTTTCCAATTCTCCTTGCCGCGTGGCAGAGGTTGAAATGGTCGAAGCTCGCTGCACTCAGGAGAAGCTTGAAGTGCCTCTCTGAACTCGAGAGAGAGTAAACAACTGCAGTCCCTGGAATAAGTCGTCAACCTGGAAGAATGATACGGGATCAAACTGGATCATCCTGCCAACGCAGAAGACTTGGGAACGCACGTTTCTTTTTTTTTGTGAACACTTGGCCTTAGCTAATATCGGCCGGAGGGATGTAATGTGGTCATTAAGAACAATTCGATACACAGCTCACGGGCTCCGGCCGTGTGCAATTGGCTCACCCGAAATGTGTTCAGATGATGTCCTGGCAAGGCCCTTGAATTCTAAACCAAAAGGTCTGTACAATTGTGCATCGGCTTGCTGAGACTACAGGTTCTCAGAAAAACGCGAGAGAAACGTGACCCCTCAATATTCTTCCTCCTTCTCCTTCCTTACAGAGGAAACAGCGATTCCAGGTCTCAACGATGAGGAGTGCACTGTCTGGACAGTGTCGGTTAACCCCCGTAGCAGAAGTGTGCTCTCTTTCGGATGCTGCCGCTTTGTTCAAGCCCGCTATGTAATGACGAGAGAGAGAGCGTGAAGACTCGACCAAAAGAAGTTTCTACAGAATTCTCCAAATGTCCTCATTTGTCCCGACATAGATCTCACGAGGAAAGGGTCGCTTCGACTTGGAGTTGCGCTGCTGTCTGGACGAGTGGGCAATATGCACGCCTCAGTCGAAGCAGGACGGAACTAGATCCAGGCTTGGACATCCACCCTTCCTACGTACGCTAACATTTACGATCACGGACTTCACCTAGTTCATCAATACTGGGAAGTCTATATTCATAGAATACCGGTTAGAGAACAGAGCCCTTGTCAAACGTCTTTCATCTCACTTGAAATGCACTGTGTGCACTCAGTTGGGATCGCCTCCATGTGGAAAGAGCCTAGCATAGAATCCAAACCAAAATTGGAAATCCCTCCCGCATATAGCCTGTTGGCCAGGGTTTATTGCCAAGGTTTCCGGACGAATCCCGCTTCGTACGAAAAGACCGCCACAAAACGTCCAGTAGTCCCAAATATCAAACATGTCGGTAGATGTTGTAACAGGAGAAGCTCGCTGCACTGAGGGCAACCCTCCTGGCACGCTCAGAACTGCACCGGAGGTCGCTCGAGTCTACTCCACAGAACAAGCTCACAGGACAGAGAAAGAGGATCCGGTCGACACAGAAGCCTGTGGAATGTCAGTGTGTAGATGCAGTCATCTGAGCCCAATGTCATTGGCCGAAATCAGCTAACTTGATCCTGAAGCACTTAGTAGCAAGCCGACTTCACGCACTAGTCGTGTGGTCCTTCCTCTTACGGAAGGAATGGAGGAGATGGCCCTGAGACCTTGTCTGAATACGGCCATTTCACGTTCGTTCGTGGAGCAACATGACTTAGAACCCACGGATCTAGCAAGGTAGGGATTACACTACGCTGGCTTCCACGCATCCTAATCACTCCCGGCTCCAGAGACTGCGCTTTCTGTCTCAACGATATAGGAAAACTGCCGTCTGGGTCACAGAAACACTTTGGAACTGAAAAGCGAATCTCCCTATATCATGAGGTTCGAGTGTTCCTTTGAGGACCGTGGAACCCTTAAGTGTACTTCCAACCGTGGCGAGTGCTACCGACCACAAATCGCTTCCCAAAGAGAGCTCCCTGCACGACCGAAATCTTTGTGTCGAACGGTGGAATAGCACACTGGCCCCGTAGCCCGGCTCAAATCGAAACTATGAGACCGGAGGCGTAGTATAGCAATTATCACATGGAACATATCAATTGGAGCGCTGTCTCAGACTCGAGAGCGGGTATCAGTGTCAAAAAGAACACGTTTGTGGGCTTTCGGCGTGACAGACAGAGGCTTCCGAGCAACTTTCGTTATCGTTTCCAAAAGAACGTCTTCTGTGGATTGCCATTTCTTCTGCTTTGAAACACAAGACCACAGGAATGACAGCAGAGAGTTGACGTGTGTTCAGCCTGTACGTGTCTGAACTAGGTTTCCTGCCTCTTGCCGCCTCTTACGAAGTGACCGTGAGAAAACTGCCCGTTTGGCAGACCTCCTTCCTGCTCTGCTGATGCTCACTGCACTCTGGAGAAGGATGTAGAGCCTCTGTGAATTCGAAGGAGAGCAGACTTCTGCTGTCTTTCAATCAGTCGTCTGCCTGGAAGACGAATACGGGCTCAAACTGGATCTTCCTGCCGACACAGAAGACTTGGGAATACACGTTTCTTTTTTGGTGAACACTTGGCCTTAAGTGTTATTGGTCAGTGCGATGTAATGTGTTGCTTAAGGAGAGTTCGATACACAGCTTACGGGCTCCAGCAGGGTAACGTCGGCTCGACTGAAATGTCTTAAGATGATGTCTTTGCCAAGCCTATGAATTCTGAACCCAAATGAATGGACAATTGTGTTTCGGCTGGCTGAGACGACAGGTTCCCAGAGAAAGAGCAAGAGAAACTGTATCCGTCAAGAGTTGGAGTCCTACCTTAGAGAGGAAACGGTGACCTCAGGTCTCAAGATCAAGAGCTGAATATCTGGACGGTGTCCGCCAATCCCCTCATCAGTGACGAGGACGCTGCCGTTGTTTCTCAGGCTCGCTATGGAGTGACGAGAGAGTGAAGACTCCACAAGGAGAAGTTTCAGCAGAGTTCTCCAAATCACCTCATTTGTCCGGACATAGATGTCACGGGAAAAGAGCTCTATTCAGGAGAGGATCGGCTTGAGTTTGAGTGGGGTCTGTCAGACTGGGTAAAATGCATGCCTCGATAGAAGAGAACGACTTAAAGTCCAGGCTTGGGCATCCACCCTCGCGAAATACACTTCCATTTACGGCCCCGGACTCACACTCTTCATCTATACCGGGACCTCCGTAGTCAGAGGATACCGGTTAGAGAACGGAGCCCCTGTCAAACGTCTTTCATCTCATTCTCAATGCTCTGGGGGTAATAAGTTGTGATTTCAGCCATGTGGAAACAGCCTCGCATGGAACGAGAACCAAAATCCGAAATCTCGTCGGCACCTAGCCTGTTTTGCAAGGAGTACTGTCGAATCCCGCTTCGTGCGAAATCACCTCAAGAGAACATCCAGTTGTCCCAAATATCATTCGAGCCCGTCGAGGTGGTAACATTACAAGTTCGCTGCACGAAGGGAATGCTTATGGCGAAGCCCGGAACTCCGCTGCAAGTCGTTCCAGTCTTCTAAACTAAACGAGCATAGAGCATGGAAAAGGAGCCTCTGGCCGACTCAGAAGCCTGTGGAATAGCCGTGCGTAGAGGCAGTCGTTTGACCCGAATATCATTGGCCAGAATGAGCTAACTGGTTCCTTCATCACGCAGTAGACATCCGATTTCATGCACCACTCGTGCGGCCTTGCCGCGTGCGTGAGGATTTGAAGCGCTGGCCCTGTAATATGGTCTGAATGAGGCCATTGAACGTGCGTTTGTGGCTGAACATTACCGAGAACCCATGTATCCAGCGAGGTAGAGAAGCATTGGCTAGCACGTTTCCTAATCACTCCCAACGCAAGGAACTGTGCTTTCTGTCTCAACGCTGTTGGAGGACTGCCGTGTGTGCAAAGAACCACCTTGGCAATTCAAAGCGAATCTTTCCGCATCACGAGGTTAGAGTGTTCCTTTGAGGACTATGGAACCCTCAAGTGGACTTCCAACCGACTTCAGTGGTACGGACAACAAATCGCTACATGAACAGAGCTACCTGCACGACACAACGGCTTGGAGTGGAACGGTGGTATGGCACACTGGAAGAGAAAACCGGCTCAAATCGAATATATGAGAACGGAGCTGTAGGATAGCATTCGTGTCACACGGAACCTATCATGACGAGCGAAACATGGGTGGGCCTTCTGCGTGCCAGACACCGGCTTCCGCACAACTTTCCTTGCCTTTCCCACAGAACGTCTCCTATGGATTGCTGTTTCTTCTTCTTTTGAGCAGAAGCCCACAGGAATGACAGCAGAGAGTTGGCGTGTGTTCGGCCTATACGTGTCTTCAGTAGGTTTCCTGCCCATTCCCGCCTCGTTCGAATTGCCCGTGAGCAAACTGCCCGTTTTTCCAATTCTCCTTGCCGCGTGGCAGAGGTTGAAATGGTCGAAGCTCGCTGCACTCAGGAGAAGCTTGAAGTGCCTCTCTGAACTCGAGAGAGAGTAAACAGCTGCAGTCCCTGGAATAAGTCGTCAACCTGGAAGAATGATACGGGATCAAACTGGATCATCCTGCCAACGCAGAAGACTTGGGAACGCACGTTTCTTTTTTTTTGTGAACACTTGGCCTTAGCTAATATCGGCCGGAGGGATGTAATGTGGTCATTAAGAACAATTCGATACACAGCTCACGGGCTCCGGCCGTGTGCAATTGGCTCACCCGAAATGTGTTCAGATGATGTCCTGGCAAGGCCCTTGAATTCTAAACCAAAAGGTCTGTACAATTGTGCATCGGCCTGCTCAGACTACAGGTTCTCAGAAAAACGCGAGAGAAACGTGACCCCTCAATATTCTTCCTCCTTCTCCTTCCTTACAGAGGAAACAGCGATTCCAGGTCTCAACGATGAGGAGTGCACTGTCTGGACAGTGTCGGTTAACCCCCGTAGCAGAAGTGTGCTCTCTTTCGGATGCTGCCGCTTTGTTCAAGCCCGCTATGTAATGACGAGAGAGAGAGCGTGAAGACTCGACCAAAAGAAGTTTCTACAGAATTCTCCAAATGTCCTCATTTGTCCCGACATAGATCTCACGAGGAAAGGGTCGCTTCGACTTGGAGTTGCGCTGCTGTCTGGACGAGTGGGCAATATGCACGCCTCAGTCGAAGCAGGACGGAACCAGATCCAGGCTTGGACATCCACCCTTCCTACGTACGCTAACATTTACGATCACGGACTTCACCTAGTTCATCAATACTGGGAAGTCTATATTCATAGGATACCGGTTAGAGAACAGAGCCCTTGTCAAACGTCTTTCATCTCACTTGAAATGCACTGTGTGCACTCAGTTGGGATCGCCTCCATGTGGAAAGAGCCTAGCATAGACTCCAAACCAAAATTGGAAATCCCTCCCGCATATGGCCTGTTGGCCAGGGTTTATTGCCAAGGTTTCCGGACGAATCCCGCTTCGTACGAAAAGACCGCCACAAAACGTCCAGTAGTCCCAAATATCAAACATGTCGGTAGATGTTGTAACAGGAGAAGCTCGCTGCACTGAGGGCAACCCTCCTGGCACGCTCAGAACTGCACCGGAGGTCGCTCGAGTCTACTCCACAGAACAAGCTCACGGGACGGAGAAAGAGGATCCGGTCGACACAGAAGCCTGTGGAATGTCAGTGTGTAGATGCAGTCATCTGAGCCCAATGTCATTGGCCGAAATCAGCTAACTTGATCCTGAAGCACTTAGTAGCAAGCCGATTTCACGCACTAGTCGTGTGGTCCTTCCTCTTACGGAAGGAATGGAGGAGATGGCCCTGAGACCTTGTCTGAATACGGCCATTTCACGTTCGTTCGTGGAGCAACATGACTTAGAACCCACGGATCTAGCAAGGTAGGGATTACACTACGCTGGCTTCCACGCATCCTAATCACTCCCGGCTCCAGAGACTGCGCTTTCTGTCTCAACGATATAGGAAAACTGCCGTCTGGGTCACAGAAACACTTTGGAACTGAAAAGCGAATCTCCCTATATCATGAGGTTCGAGTGTTCCTTTGAGGACCATGGAACCCTGAAGTGTACTTCCAACCGTGGCGAGTGCTACCGACCACAAATCGCTTCCCAAAGAGAGCTCCCTGCACGACCGAAATCTTTGCGTCGAACGGTGGAATAGCACACTGGCCCCGAAGCCCGGCTCAAATCGAAACTATGAGACCGGAGGCGTAGTATAGCAATTATCACATGGAACATATCCATTGGAGCGCTGTCTCAGACTCGAGAGCGGGTATCAGTGTCAAAAAGAACACGTTTGTGGGCTTTCGGCGTGACAGACAGAGGCTTCCGAGCAACTTTCGTTATCGTTTCCAACAGAGCGTCTTCTGTGGATTGCCATTTCTTCTGCTTTGAAACACAAGACCACAGGAATGACAGCAGAGAGTTGACGTGTGTTCGGCCTGTACGTGTCTGAACTAGGTTTCCTGCCTCTTGCCGCCTCTTACGAAGTGACCGTGAGAAAACTGCCCGTTTGGCAGACCTCCTTCCTGCTCTGCTGATGCTCACTGCACTCTGGAGAAGGATGTAGAGCCTCTGTGAATTCGAAGGAGAGCAGACTTCTGCTGTCTTTCAATCAGTCGTCTGCCTGGAAGACGAATACGGGCTCAAACTGGATCTTCCTGCCGACACAGAAGACTTGGGAATACACGTTTCTTTTTTGGTGAACACTTGGCCTTAAGTGTTATTGGTCAGTGCGATGTAATGTGTTGCTTAAGGAGAGTTCGATACACAGCTTACGGGCTCCAGCAGGGTAACGTCGGCTCGACTGAAATGTCTTAAGATGATGTCTTTGCCAAGCCTATGAATTCTGAACCCAAATGAATGGACAATTGTGTTTCGGCTGGCTGAGACGACAGGTTCCCAGAGAAAGAGCAAGAGAAACTGTATCCGTCAAGAGTTGGAGTCCTACCTTAGAGAGGAAACGGTGACCTCAGGTCTCAAGATCAAGAGCTGAATATCTGGACGGTGTCCGCCAATCCCCTCATCAGTGACGAGGACGCTGCCGTTGTTTCTCAGGCTCGCTATGGAGTGACGAGAGAGTGAAGACTCCACAAGGAGAAGTTTCAGCAGAGTTCTCCAAATCTCCTCATTTGTCCGGACATAGATGTCACGGGAAAAGAGCTCTATTCAGGAGAGGATCGGCTTGAGTTTGAGTGGGGTCTGTCAGACTGGGTAAAATGCATGCCTCGATAGAAGAGAACGACTTAAAGTCCAGGCTTGGGCATCCACCCTGGCGAAATACACTTCCATTTACGGCCCCGGACTTCACACTCTTCATCTATACCGGGACCTCCGTAGTCAGAGGATACCGGTTAGAGAACGGAGCCCCTGTCAAACGTCTTTCATCTCATTCTCAATGCTCTGGGGGTAATAAGTTGTGATTTCAGCCATGTGGAAACAGCCTCGCATGGAACGAGAACCAAAATCCGAAATCTCGTCGGCACCTAGCCTGTTTTGCAAGGATTACTGTCGAATCCCGCTTCGTGCGAAATCACCTCAAGAGAACATCCAGTTGTCCCAAATATCATTCGAGCCCGTCGAGGTGGTAACATTACAAGTTCGCTGCACGAAGGGAATGCTTATGGCGAAGCCCGGAACTCCGCTGCAAGTCGTTCCAGTCTTCTAAACTAAACGAGCATAGAGCATGGAAAAGGAGCCTCTGGCCGACTCAGAAGCCTGTGGAATAGCCGTGCGTAGAGGCAGTCGTTTGACCCGAATATCATTGGCCAGAATGAGCTAACTGGTTCCTTCATCACGCAGTAGACATCCGATTTCATGCACCACTCGTGCGGCCTTGCCGCGTGCGTGAGGATTTGAAGCGCTGGCCCTGTAATATGGTCTGAATGAGGCCATTGAACGTGCGTTTGTGGCTGAACATTACCGAGAACCCATGTATCCAGCGAGGTAGAGAAGCATTGGCTAGCACGTTTCCTAATCACTCCCAACGCAAGGAACTGTGCTTTCTGTCTCAACGCTGTTGGAGGACTGCCGTCTGTGCAAAGAACCACCTTGGCAATTCAAAGCGAATCTTTCCGCATCACGAGGTTAGAGTGTTCCTTTGAGGACTATGGAACCCTCAAGTGGACTTCCAACCGACTTCAGTGGTACGGACAACAAATCGCTACATGAACAGAGCTACCTGCACGACACAACGGCTTGGAGTGGAACGGTGGTATGGCACACTGGAAGAGAAAACCGGCTCAAATCGAATATATGAGAACGGAGCTGTAGGATAGCATTCGTATCACACGGAACCTATCATGACGAGCGAAACATGGGTGGGCCTTCTGCGTGCCAGACACCGGCTTCTGCACAACTTTCCTTGCCTTTCCCACAGAACGTCTCCTATGGATTGCTGTTTGTTCTTCTTTTAAGCAGAAGCCCACAGGAATGACAGCAGAGAGTTGGCGTGTGTTCGGCCTATACGTGTCTTCAGTAGGTTTCCTGCCCATTCCCGCCTCGTTCGAATTGCCCGTGAGCAAACTGCCCGTTTTTCCAATTCTCCTTGCCGCGTGGCAGAGGTTGAAATGGTCGAAGCTCGCTGCACTCAGGAGAAGCTTGAAGTGCCTCTCTGAACTCGAGAGAGAGTAAACAGCTGCAGTCCCTGGAATAAGTCGTCAACCTGGAAGAATGATGCGGGATCAAACTGGATCATCCTGCCAAGGCAGAAGACTTGGGAACGCACGTTTCTTTTTTTTTGTGAACACTTGGCCTTAGCTAACATCGACCGGAGGGATGTAATGTGGTCATTAAGAACAATTCGATACACAGCTCACGGGCTCCGGCCGTGTGCAATTGGCTCACCCGAAATGTGTTCAGATGATGTCCTGGCAAGGCCCATGAATTCTAAACCAAAAGGACTGTACAATTGTGCATCGGCCTGCTGAGAAGACAGGTTCTCAGAAAAACGCGAGAGAAACGTGACCCCTCAATATTCTTCCTCCTTCTCCTTCCTTACAGGGGAAACAGCGATTCCAGGTCTCAACGATGAGGAGTGCACTGTCTGGACAGTGTCGGTTAACCCCCGTAGCAGAAGTGTGCTCTCCTTCGGATGCTGCCGCTTTGTTCAAGCCCGCTATGTAA
>NW_011919963.1:0-1941 GCF_000151845.1 Pteropus vampyrus
CGGGAGGAAAGTTCCGCCTCCGGGCCAAGAAGGCCCAGGCAGGGGCTTGGTTCATGAGCCCGGAACATGCCACCTGACAAGCCAGCGTTCCAAGCCCCACCCGGGCAGGGCGCGTGGGCCGGGTGAAGGCAGTCCCGCGCGTGGTGACACTCACCAGAGCCACTTCGAAGCCGCGTATGGGGAGGGGCGAGCCGCGCAGGACTTGTCACCCCGTCAGGCCGCTGGGCCGCGAGCGCGAGGCCGGGCTGCGCATCCTCTGCGCCGGGACGTCCCCAGGGCGCGCCCGGTCCGCAAGCTTTCGCAGATACCAAGCAGTTCCTCTACTGCTCGGGTGGCAAGGAGCGGCTGCGCGCCTCCTTCCTGCTCAGCTCCCTGCGGCCCAGCCTGACGGGGGCCCGGAGGCTCGTGGAGGCCATCTTCCTGGACTCGGGGCCCCTGCAGCGGGGCGCTCCCCGCCGGGCGCGCCGCCTGCCCGCGCGCTACTGGCGGATGAGGCCGCTGTTCCGGAAGCTGCTTGGGAACCATGCGCGGTGCCCATACGGAGCACTCCTCAGGACGCACTGCCCGCTGCGGCCCGCGGCCACCCCGGCGGGGTCCGGCGCCCAGGATCGCGGCGGGGTGGGCGTGGGCGCCGCGGACGAGGACAGCGGCTCGCGGCGCCTGATCCAGCTGCTCCGCCAGCACAGCAGTCCCTGGCACGTGTACCGGCTCCTGCGCGCCTGTCTCCACCACGTGGTGCCCGCCGGCCTCTGGGGCTCCAGGCACAACGAGCGGCGCTTCCTGAAGAACGTAAAGAAGTTCCTCTCCCTGGGGAAGCACGCCAGGCTGTCGCTGCAGGAGCTGATGTGGAAGATGAGAGTGCGCGACTGCACCTGGCTGCGCGCCCGCCCAGGTGAGCGCGGGTGGCTGGCCCTCCGCCTGAGGCCCCCTGCCCTCGCCGCAGCAGGGCGCCCAAGGGTCCTTACTGCTGGGCAGTGGCTCCACTGCCTCCCACCCCGTTCCCATCATGGACTCGGGCAGGTATTGGGCTCTGGGGACGGGCAGAGGGGACACGAGAAGTTAGGACTGGCAACCAGAAGTTCCCGTGAGCGTGCCTGGAGTCTGTTCATAATCCCTTTGTGACTTCGCGGTTTATCCCTTTGAAGTGGGGCCCGCTGATAGGTAGGGACGAGAACCCCCTTTCCTGGAGGTGGGAGATCTGGTTTGCGGATGCTTCGAGTCAGCCCAGGTACAGACCCGAACTCGAGTTTCAGTGCGTCTGCTGTGCCAGGTGGGGCGGACGGGCAGCGAGAAGGCCGCCTGGAGCACAAGGACCCCAGCCCCAGCTTTAAGAAGCAGAGGGTCACCAGGGAGCAGAGGGGGCAGCGGGGTGCCCTCCTGTGTCAGGGAAGTGGCAGCCATGGGTGCCCTGTCCCTGTCCACGCCGCTGGTCCGCGGTGCCCCCACCCACTTGATTTTCTGGGCTTGCCGCTGAGGTTGCTCCTGGCTGGGCCCCCGCTCCCAGACCTCCCAGGTGTCCTCGTGTGCTTCATTCTGTGACTTCGGCTGCACAGGTTGTCCTCGGCTGAGTAACTGATGCATGGGACAGCCTTGGCCTCGGGCTCCTGTTCTGATCACGGCTACCCGTGGTCACCTCTTGCACCCTGTCCTGCTGGGACGCCCCGGCCTCCGCGCAGGCCATCTGCCCTGCCAGGCGCTCTGTCCCCAGCTCTGGCTCCTCTGCCTCTGTCCAGCCAGCCTGGGCCATCATCCTGCCCACTGACTCCCGTCAGCTCCCTGGGCCCCCGCCCCCAAGGGCCCAGGCTGCCGGACCACCGCATCTGCTGCCAGTGCTCCTAGAGATTAGCAAGGCGGGTCCCTGACGGGGGCTGGCACCGCACAGAGTGTTTTTCTCGCTCGTTCTTCGATCAGTGAGCCATTTAGATGCACCGTCTTTTAGTT
>NW_011919964.1:0-1973 GCF_000151845.1 Pteropus vampyrus
CACCCCCCGCTGCAGGCGGCGGTGCCGTCCCGGCCGCCGAGCACCGGCGGCGGGAGGCGGTGCTGGCCCGGCTGCTGCACTGGCTCATGGGCAGCTACGTGGTCGAGCTGCTGCGGTCCTTCTTCTACGTCACGGAGACCACGTTTCAGAAGAACCGGCTCTTCTTCTTCCGGAAGAGCGTCTGGAGCCAGCTGCAGAGCATCGGGCTCAGGTGCGTGCCGGCTCGGACCCCGGAGCCCCTCCCGACCTGCAGCACCCGGGTCTGAGCGCGGTGGTCCCTCGGGTCCCTTGGGTCTCTGTGGCTGCCCCAGGACCCCGCACATCCCACGTAGCGGACATGGGGCCTCTCGCCCGGGGGTCCCGTGGTGTCCCAGGCTCTGCCGGGGTGCGGGTGGGGGGGGGCTGCAGCAGCCGGTCAGCCAGTGGGTGCAGCAGGCACCGCCCCCCACGGCTGGCCCGCCCAGTTCCCGCGTGGCCCTCACCCGCGTCCCCGCGGTTCTCTGCCAGGCAGCATTTCGAGAGGGTGCGGCTTCGGGAGCTGTCAGAGGCGGAGGTGAAGCTCCTGCAGGAGGCCCGGCCGGCTCCGCTGCTCTCCAGGCTCCGCTTCGTCCCCAAGCCCGGCGGATTGCGGCCCATTGTGAACATGGGCTACGTCCTGGGCACCAGGACCATCTGCAGGGACAAGAAGGTGACACCTCTGCCTCGTTTCCTGAGCAAAGTGCATTCCAACCCCAGGCTCGGCGTCCAGGGAGGCGAACAGCGGGGGAGGCGGGCAGAGCACCGTGCCCGGCTGTCTCCCGGGGCTGGGGAGGAGCTCACAGCAAGGCCTGTCCCAGGGCTGCTGAGCAGGCTTTGAGGACCCCTGGGGCTGTCACGACACGGACCTGTGACACGAGGGACCTGCGTGGTGCCGTGTCCTGCCGTGATGTGGGTGACGCGTGCTCCGAGACTAGGGAGCAGAAGGGACCGGCAGGTCGGCCACGGGGTTCCAGACCTCGTAGGGCCCCAGCCGTGGTCGGCACCCTTCTCCCACACTGAGTGCCTCCTTGCCCTGTTTGGGGGTGATTTTGTCATTATTGGTGTTCCCAAAAGGAAAGGTGAAGCTGTCAGTCTGGGTTAGGGAGCTGGTTTGGTCTGTGAATGAAGATGCGCTCCCCACTGTGGAGGGCGGGGGTCCCCAGGAGGCTGCGCCCCTCCCCGCCTGTGGCAGGGGTCCCCAGGAGGCAGAGGCGGGCCTTGCATGTGGCTAGTTGCAGTTTCCTCTAATGGCTTTCTGGGGTCCCGGGGCGGGTCCTGGGGAGACCCTGGGTGTGGGGTGGGGCGGCCGGCGTCCGAGGGGAGCGGGGAGGCGAGGGTGCAGAGGTGGAGCCGCCCCAGGCCCCTGGCGGGGGACCCCCTGTGACGCTGCCGCGCCCTGGCCCCTGGCGGGGGACCCCCTGTGACGCTGCCGCCCCGGGCCCCTGGCGGGGGACCCCCTGTGACGCTGCCGCCCCGGGCCCCTGGCGGGGGACCCCCTGTGACGCTGCCGCGCCCCGGCTGTCTTCCAGATGCAGCGCCTCACCTCACAGGTCAAGACGCTGTTCGGCGCTCTCAACTACGAGCGCCCGCGGCGGCCGGGCCTCCTGGGCGCCTCGGTCATGGGCATGGACGACGTCCACCGGGCCTGGCGCGCCTTTGCGCTGCGTGTGCGGGCCCAGAGCCCAGCACCCCCACTTTATTTCGTCAAGGTGGGCCCCCCGCCCCAGAGCCCGAGGACGCTGCCAGCCCTTGGGAGACCCCACCACAGGGGCCCTGGCCCGGAGTGGGGTGCAGCAGTGTGGGGTGCAGCTGGCCCTCGGGCCGTCTGCCTGGGAGCAAGGAGAGGGGCGACCTCATCTCCATATGGGGTGCTCGGCCCTGCGGCAGAAACTTCAGACCTCCTCATTGGGTGTGGACTCAGGTCCCTGCAGCCCAGCTCCATGGGGCTGATATTG
>NW_011919965.1:0-492 GCF_000151845.1 Pteropus vampyrus
TCGACTTTCTTCCCACCCCCAGCCTTGCCTCCGAGCCGCGGGTGGTTTTCGAAGGCACATCCCTACGCTCCTCGGGTCAAGGAATTCGTCCCCGCGCCCCTGCGCGCGGGAAACTACAACTCCCGGCATGCCCCGGGCGCCCCCGGCGCGCCCCCCTCCCGTCAGTTCCATGCTGCTCCATCCAGTTCATTTAAAACAAAAGAGTTTGAGCGCTGGAAGGGGCTGGGCTCTATTGGGGGCCACTGAGCGCCGCTCCTGGACTGGGGCTCCGTGCGGGAGCCTAAGGGGTGCGTCTGGACGGCGGGGTCTAGAGACTCCCGGGTCCGAGGCGGGAGGGGTGGGGGCAGAGATCCCGCAGCCCCCCGCCCCCCGTCACCCCCGGAGAGGAGAGGAGATCTGCTTTCTCGGTTTTGCTTCTCTTTCCCCCCACCCCCACCCCGGGGGCTGGGGCGAGGGGAGTCGGGTTACAGGGTGTTTGGTGTTTTTTATTTT
>NW_011919966.1:0-1499 GCF_000151845.1 Pteropus vampyrus
ATTGGAACAGATGGCAATTTTCTCACTCTGCCCTGGAGCCACCATCGGCTCCCCATCCTTCCAGGAGAACATTAATGACACCCCTAGAATCCCTCCCAGCCTAGTACTTACCTCTTTGCCATTCCACAAAGCCTGAGCCCAGGAGCTGACTTTCTCTGGGGCGCATTAACAAAGAAGAGATCTCAGAGCAAGTATGGAAGGGGTCTCACTGTAATTAGTGCTGGAAAGGCCTTATCTAAAGACTTGTTCCAATTTTGGGAGGCACGTGGTAATAAAAACAAGGAGAAATAATGTCTAGATAGTACATTAGGATATGGATAATCCTACTCACCCTTTGAGTCTCAGCTTTAAAAAAAAAAAATCACTTATTCCAGGAAGTCTTCCCTGACACCCCTGAGACTGTTCAAGTGGCCCAATATTCTTATACCCTGCATCTCCCTTACCATAGCAATTATCACACTATTGTTGTTCTTGTGTATATATCTTCTTTATATACATATTCTTAGAACTAAACTCTCGTTTGTATGTTTCTGCGGTGGAGAGACCCTAAAGTGACCCCCAGTGGTTTCTACTTCCTATTGTTCATACCTTGATGATTAGGATGATTAAGGGAAGGACCTGTGACTTCCTTCTAAACAACAGAATATAGCAAGACAATAGGCTGTCACCCCCCTGGTGATATTAGGTTATGTAAGACTCCATCTCAGCAGACTAGAGCAAGAGGCTCTTCCTGCCAGCTTGATGAGGTACCTAGCCATGTTGGAGAAGCCCATGTGTCAAGTGCCTGCAAGAGGCCTCTGGTTGTCACGGGTGGTCCTGTGGGTAATGTAGGACCTGTGGATGGGATCCAGCGGACAGCCAGCCAAGGCCAGGGAACCAAAGTCTCACCATGGTAAGAAAGTGAATTCCTACAACAACCTAAATGAGCTGGGAAGCAGACTTTTCCTAGTCAAGCTCCCAAATGAGAACACAGCTTAGTGGACAGCACTGACTGCAACCTTATAAGGCTCTGAGCAGAGGAGTCAGCTAAGTCGTGTCCAGACTCCTGATTCACAGAAAATGTGACATAAAAATGTATGTAGTTTTAGCCTCTTAATTGGTGGCTATTTGTTGCACAGAAATAGAAAACTAATATGTCCCCTCACCAGACTGTAAGCTCTGTGTGGGCAGAAACCACGTCCATATTGTTCCTCCATTATATCCCCAGCACCTCACACTGTGCTCAACAAATATTTGTTGAATGAATGAATGAATGAGTATCATTCCTACAACATTTACAACCACTTTATAAGGAGGATTATTTTTATTCAAGTTTTATTGAGACTGAGAGAAGATAAGTGACACATCCAAGATTCACATAGAAAGAGGAGACAGGACTTGAACTATTATCTCCTAGGACCAAACCCCAAGCTCATTCACCAACATTACAGCCATAAAAACAGTGTAGCTTTCCACTTTGGCAGAGCCAGTGAGAGCTAACAAATTATTGTCCTTAACCC
>NW_011919967.1:0-1018 GCF_000151845.1 Pteropus vampyrus
AAGCAGGAATAATAATAATGACGTTGAAGATTGAATAGTACTGGCAATTTTCACAAGCATCATGGCATTTCATATTCACAAAGATCTTCTGAGCCTGCTATTATTATTATATCTCTCTTATGAGTGAGAAAATTAAATTTTGGCAATGCCAAGTTGTTTATTTAAAAATATTATATTAAATCTGTAGACTTTCAGTATAATACTTTATTAATCAATGAAACCACACTGGTTTTTGTTTATTTAATTGACTTCTCATTAAAAATACTTTTCAAGCTAGGATCTAGAATTTTTTTTTTTTAATTAAGATAAAATGCACGAATGATTTCTAGCACTATCTGATTTCCGATATTTCTTATAGTCTGTATTACAAGTAATATTTCCTATGCTCCTTGATCTTACACTGCTTTGTATTGTTGTCTAGTTTGTGTATATATGATTTGTGTTGTTTGAGAACAAAGCTTTTCCCTGCTCAAAATCTAGTAAATTTCTTTTGCACCCCTCTTTGTGACTTCTCTTAAGTTCACCAAACTGTCAGCTCTTTCCTGCCTTTCCAAGGCAGACTGCCAGATTGCATATATCATGCTTTTGGCTGTTCTTGCAGCCATTTGCAGTAGAATTTTTGCAAAAATATGGTAAACAGTGTGTTGCAATGTCAGTGGCCTCTGCCTCTTAGTGCCTTCCTTCTCTTTCTTTTAAAATAATGCTTAGTCCCTTGTTTTATGAGGTGGACCATTTCACCTTTCTCCTATGTGCAGTCAGGCTTTTCTCAAACATTTATTAGAAGCCGACCCTGAACTTTTCACAGCCAAATGCACTTCTCCTCTTGTTCTCTAAATCCCTTGCTCTCTTAGTTCCCATTAGGATCTCTAATTGGAGAGCTGTAATGTTGAACTCTTATCTTGGGCTTCAGAGTCCAAGAGTCCTGTTTTTGAATCTTAGCCTTGCCATTTTCTGGCTGGGTCATCTCGGGCAAAATTCTCCAGCCTCATCTGTAAAATGGGATCACACTGTACATAAC
>NW_011919968.1:0-10220 GCF_000151845.1 Pteropus vampyrus
GACACTGCAGAATATAAACATTTTAAAATCTCAGTCTCCACTCTCCAAGAGCTTATTATCATTGTCATTTTTATTATTTACTATAATTTATTCAAGTGCCAAAGTCCACTGGGAGCTTATAATTCTCGTTATTTATTATTTTTTTTATGGACTGTAATGTGTGCCACTCACTTTAAGTCCATGATGAGAACTTAGAGTTTGAAAATGTGGCAAGAGTTTCAGGTAAGCATGCAGCGGGAGCAGAAGTTTGCCAGGTAAAGAGGCAGAAGGACGACATGTGGCAGCAGGAACATCTATCAGGATCACATGTTTGGCAGAAGCAACGACAGTGCCGAGGCTAAGATGCGCAAGTGAACTTTACAGGATTTATGAGCCATTCAGTTTTGATGGTACAGAACGTGTGCTGTGGGAGTGGTCGGGAATGAGGTGACGGCCCAGCTAAGGGATGCTTATGGGACTTTTTAGTACCAAAGAAAGGAAGAGGTCTTATTCTGTAGGCCTTGGGGAATGCATCACATAGAATGCTTTTAGCTGCACAAAATAGGTGACCGAGCAAACAGTAGCTAAAACAAGAGGAAGCAGCACTGTTCTGGTGGTTCAGTGGTGCCATCAGGATCCCCGTTGTCCCCATTTCATATGTGAGGTTACCAGTGTTTTGTTTATGTCTCCTGTCCTGGTCTGCTCATTAGCAACGACTCCAAGCATCATATTCTTATGTGACAATATCCAAAGGCAGGAAGGACCGCTTTTCTTTAGGTGTTTCATTTTTCTTTCTAAAGTTTTTGAAAGTATATTTGTCATACAATATTATATTAATTTCAGGTATACAATGTAGAGATTGGACATTTATACATCTTACGATGTGGTCAACATGAGAAGTCTAGTAACCATCTATCACCGTGCAAAGTTATTACTGTATTATTGACATATTCCCTTTGCTGTACACTACATCCCTGGGGCCTACATATTTTAGTGACATTGGTGTGGCCCCAGTGGCATGGGGGGGTGGATGGTGCTGTGGTGTGTGGTCCCTCAGTTCTTGCCTGCCAATCAGCAAAGAATTATAGGTCGGCGAGGTTTAGAAAAAATAAGATTTATTGAAAACACATTTTAGAAGGGAACAGACTGCGCTAAGGTAGGCTGCAGCCCTGTGTAATTTGGGAGGTGAAGAAATAAGACAGAGTACGCCCCAAGGGAGGAGCAGGTTTTCAGCAAAGAGAGCTGTAAAAACACAGAAGTGGGATGGTCTGTCTATATTTGGGCCATAATAGGAAGTCTCAGATGATCCATATGTGACGTCACCTTGACTGACCATGGGCTGCTATGTAACAGTTTGCCTGTCGTGCATGTGTTTACCCAGAATTTAGTCCAGAATTTACAATTCGATTCATAAACTTACAGGCATAAACATAGTATTATAATGAGACTTAAATTGTGGGCAAATTAGGGTAGTACTTTCTGTGCATGCGTTTGTTGCTGGTTTAGCCAGCATCTTTTGTGGCTTTTGTGCTCTAGGATTTGGGGTAATTTATAACCCTAAAAGGGAGGTGTTTCTGGGAGGTCCTTAAGGAAAGTCTTCAAGGGAAGTTTTTATGGTCACAGTGTTGGGCCTTAGCTCCTGTCGCTCATGCCTGACTACCTACCTAACATATCCATGTTGTCACAGGTGGCACAATTTTATCCTTTTTTTATGGCTGAGTAATATTCCATTGTGTAGGTATATCAACTGCATCCTCTTTATCCATTCATCTATCAAAGGACAGCTACTTTGCTTCCATATACTGGCTGTTGTAAATACTGCTGCAGTGATCATAGGGGTGCAGATATCCTTTTGAATTAGTGTTTTTGTTTTCTTGGGATAAATACTCAGTAGAATTGCTGGTCTTTGTGGTAGTTCTATTTTTAATTTTTTGAGGAATCTCCCTACTGTTTTCCATTTGACTGTACCAATTTACAACCCCACAAACAGTGCAGGAGAGTGCCCTTTTCTCCACATCGTCGCCAATATTGTTTTTTTGTTGTTGACATTTTAATGATAGCCATGCTGAGGCTTGAGGACGTATTTCATTGTGGTTCTGGTTTGTGTTTCTCTAATGATTAGTGATATGTTTCGAGCAATGTGTTTCTTTGAATAGGAAGACAACTGAGAGGCGTGCAGTAGCCTCCCTCTAACATTTCATAAGGTAGGTTATAGCACATGTTCACTCCCACACCAGTTAGAGGAAAACCAGTTAATGTAATTAGCTCATATAATCATTTCTGATTGTCAAGCTGGGGGGAAGCCACCTTCTTTGTGGATTGGGACAATAAATATCCAAACACAGTTGTAGTTCTGCAGTGAGAATGAGGACTAAGGGATGTCTAGTGGGTAGGGAGCCAAGCATATTTACTGCAGGAGAGTTTTGAGCTGAAGCGTAGGATGATTAGATTTGATAGGACACTCTGGTAGAGTGTAAAGCAGGGATCAGCAAGCTTTATGTGTAAAGGGCTGGATTTTAGGCCCTCAGGTGTCTGTCATATCTACTCAGACTTCCCATTATAGTGTGAAAGCAGCCGTAGACAATATGTAAGTGAATAGGCAAGCCTGTGCTTTAGTAAGACTGTATTTACAAAACAAGATGGCAGGTTGGATTTGGCCTGTGGGCCATAGTTTGCTGACCTCTCACAGAGAAGCTAGATTGAGGGAAAAACACATATAGAGGCAGGAAGACTAAGGGGAATTTTGTTTTCATGGACTAGTATCGGTGCATTATCAAGTTGTCACCCACCAATGCTGATATGAAAAAAGATCGAGAATCTCAGTTTATTCAATTTAAAATGCTGGTCATTTTCTAGACTTAGGTCTTTCTCATTTGTGTTGCTGAATTAATCTTATTCATGTAAGAAATAATAATAGTCAGTGGTGCTTTTTTGTTTGGTTTTACCCCCCTGTGAACGTTGTCTGTTAAGAGCTCATGTTTGACTAAGGCAGTGGCTATGGCCAAATAAAGCAGAGACAGAAAAGAAGGACAGTTAATATGACTTACGGATGATGATGAATATGAAAGGTTAGGGAGGAGAGGAGATGTAAGATAAATCATAGGCGTTCAGGTTGTGCACGAGCCTTTGACCTGGACACGAAGAATGAATGAGACTGTGTCAGATGCACAGAGAAGAGCTGCAGGGCCACAGGGGAGCCCAGTTTTTCCTCCACATGGCGACTTTGAGTGACTACCTGTGGATAACTCATTCTAGATTTTCGATATAATTTTTTGACTGTTTGACTTGTCTGTGAAGCACTACCTTTCAATAGGTGAGACATGTTTTTAGTTTTATAAGATATTAAAAAAAAGATAAAGAAAAATCTTAATAATCTGTAGTGAATTATTAAAGTATATGGCAGTTATGTTTTCCCGTGGTGATCAGTGACTTGATTGATTCATAACTATTTTAAAAAAGTGAAATCCTGTTTAGTTGGAGAAAATTAACAGTGGGATCTCGTCATTTTAATAGGAACTTACAAAACATATTGTCATTAGGATTTTCTGCTTTATTCTGATTAACAATATTGTTGCTTATTTCATGTTATTTACTGACATCATTGTTTTATTTATCCCTTCAAAACTTTATTCAAACAGATACAGGTTTGCAAGAATCTCCAAAAGAAGTATCGAGAAAAACAAATTCAACAACAGGTATTCTCTGAAAGAACCTTTTGACTGTCATCTTGTATAACACGTCAGCCCGGATAATAAAACTTTGATGTAATACAGTTTCTTTAGATGTTCCTAAAACCACACCTAGGTTCTGTTATTTACTAGCAAGTTGACAACACTCAGCAACATTGTGCTCATGCCTGTGGTTTAGTAGAGTGAAAGGATCAAAGCAAAGTCCAGAAAGAGAGAAGGGGCCTGGGATACAGTGTGGAGGAAACCAGGTGCAAGTTTCTAAGAGTGGTCTCCCTCTGGAGTTCCCAGGATGCGCTTGGTTCCTCCTGTGTCCAGTTCTGACACCACATGTGAGACTTTGTCTACCGGGACCAGTCTCACTGGGCTCAGTGCCTGAGGTTTTTCTGGCACGCTAGTCACATAGGTATCCTCCCCCTGACATGGACCAAAACTCCAGACTCCTAGAAGGAAAGCAAGTGCTCAGCATGAACCACCTTGTTTCTACAGACAGTCGAGGCCCAGTGAGCCCCTCTTGTCAGTTAGGGAATGGTGGGACCCTCCCCCAACCAGGTTCCCAGACACCAACCAAGGGCGAGCCATTCAAGCTGGACTTGCTGAGGATGGTAGGCCTGCTGTGCGAAATCTTTTCTGTACAGTAATTACAGCCCTAACTTAATTTTGGGGGTTGTTTTAACATTTTATTTTAATAGCAGTAGTATGACGATTTCACATGGTACTGGTTTCAGTTGCATCATCCATAATAAATTGCTGTGCTTTTTCCTTTTTTGACTTTTGGTGAATATTGAACAGATATTCTTACAAAAATCACTATGGCAATTACTATGGTAATTAAAATCTCTCCATTTTATCTGAAGAATTTTCCCATAAAATTTAAAAATAAAATGGGCGTAATGATTTCTGATTTAAAATTAGAATAAAAATTGTCTTTTAATTTATAGAGATGATTCAGTTTTGATTCATGTTGTACTAAATCCCTGTTGCGATGGTAACGGAAGATGCTCAATCATATTTATCAAATATTTTCTCTCCCATGTATGCAATTAAAGTTGTTTTATTAATCTATTTTCATATGCCTCCTTCAGTTGTGGAGATCATACCCACATTCTGATACTTAGATCTTTTTCTTAAATTTCAAGGTGACTATGTCTTGAAAACAGCACTAATATGTTAAAATATGGTCCAGTGGATTCCTTGAACTTAAAAATAATGATAAGCCTTATTTTTTAGAGTAGTTAGGTCCACAGCTAAACTGAGCAGAAAGGACAGAGAGTGCCCATAAACCATCTCACCACAACCCAGTCTCCCTTATTGTGGACAGCCCGCACCAAGATGGTACATGCATCACAGTCGATGAACCTGCACTGACTCGTCATCATCACCCAGAGCCCGTAGCTTGCATTAGAGTTCACTCCTGGTGTCGTAGAGTCTATGGGTTTTGACAAATGTATAATGTCCTGTATCCGCCAATACAGTATCATGTAGAATAGTTTCACCGCCCTAGAAATCCTCTGTGTTCTGCTTATTCAGCCCTCCCTTCCCCCCCAACACCTGGAAACCACTGATCTTTTTATCGTCTTCATAGTTTTGCCTTTCCCTTAATGTCATATAGTTGGAACCCTACAGTGCGTATCTTTTTGATTGTTGAAAAATTAAAATCCCAAGATGATTGAATGTAGTTATTCCAGTTGTTCTTTGTCTTTTGTGGGTTTTTGTTCGTTTGCTTGTTGTTGATCATCAGTCTAAGATCTGATGACATATGCCTTACTAACTGAAAAATCATTATTTTTATAACCATTTGCCACATAATGGGGTAGCTGAGAAAAATGACATCACACACTACTGCGTAGCACTAACTGTTTGGACCCTCCTGCTCCGTGAGGTGGGTCCAGACAGACTCTAGCAACGTAAAGACAGAGTCCCAAGAGTTTTTACTTTATAGAACTGGAATCACAAATAAGATTTTACTTATTGTACATTGGAAATAGAGCCAGAAGGCGTCTGTTTCCCACGTTTTGCCATGCTACAAAGGATAATGCCTAGAGACCAAGCTTCCTGAGGATAGGGTGTTTCGTCCTTGACCGAAGAGCTAGAGAAGTTGCATGTGTTACAGTCAAATAAGTGTACTCTCTAACTGCTCTTAATGGTGGATGTCCTGAAAAGTTATGCTATTTATGTTTGACATAGTTAGCTTATGATACTGATTCTACTAATTATACATTTTCTGTCAGCTTGATAGGGTTTGGTTAGAATTATAAAATTTCTGTAATTAGCAATTCACTTGCAGGTATGAAATTTCGATAAATTCTATACTTTTTTTCTTGCATTATACACACACATAGGTGGGTAAGTGAAAGTTATTAACGTATTAATTGCCTACCTCTAGTATCCTTAATATTCACTCTAGTATAGTCCTCAGGTCTAGTCCCAAAGGAATACTTTTGAACATAGTGTCAGTCTAATATGTTTAAAGTTCTGTATTTTTCGATTCTTGACTTCAAAAATATTTTACTTTTTTCTTTAATAGTGAGTGAGCATTCTGAAGGAGATTCTGTACGCAGGTAGGATTTTATGGATTTTTAAAAATTATGTGTTAACTAAAGGAATACAAAGTAAAGGAACTAACACTTGTTGAGGGTTCTGCTCTGGGCAAGACACTGCATTATGTGCCTAACATTTGTTCTCTCCTAGTGTCATCATAATAGCTTTGCAAAGCAGCTTTGCTATTATAGCCTACTTTTTATTAATTAGGCAACTGTGGTTCAGGGAGGTCAATGAATTGACACACGATTGTATACTTCACAAGTGTCTGACCTATGATTTGACCTTCAGTCAGCGTGACTCCCAAATCCATTGTCTTGTTTCTCAGCCTATACTGATAAGTTCCTGCATATCACTTGCATCATAATATCGTTGCAATCAGATCAACTCAGAGTCCCATTTAGTTATTTGTTACTCCTCATTTAAAGTTTTTCTAAAAAGCCCAGTTATTCCAAGAATTTGTCTTAGTATCCTTGACAATTGCAGCAGTAACTTGCACCTTGTTTTACCACAGAGCCCTGGTCTTCTATGTGCAAGGCCTAATCGGGCCACTGTTTTTAGGTGTAATGATATCTACTCTTCTTGAGATGAATTACTTTTCTGTAAATGAAGAATATCTCAATGTAGACAATGTTATGTTAACTAAATTCAGCATCTATTTAGAGGTTATTTCTAATTGATTTTCTCTACTTACTGACTTCCCAGTCCGGTTTTCCTTCAGGCTAGTAGTACCTTTCCTACTTCTTTGCAAAAGTATGGAGATTTTTTATTTTTTTCCTGGAGAATGTTTTTATTCTTCCATGCATTTTCTTAATTTTTTACCTTCTCCTCTACTTTTCTTGGTGTTTCAATTGTTCTGTTATTTTTTTCCACTTTTGCCAAATGTATTCTCCTTTTTTCGATAGACCGAATCAAAAGCACATAGAATTTCAGGGGTTTAAGGAATTTTAGCAATTAATTAGTCAAAGAACCCTCTGGTACTTCAACATGAGTTTAACATACTGTCCAGTGGTTATTCACATGGAGAGTTTGAAACCCAAACACATTAGAATTAGTTTTGCGTATAGAATAAATGATGAAAGTGGGATTTAAATTCAGGTTTCTAAGCCCAGGATTCTTTTTCTTTATTATCCTGCAGGTGAATGTTTTAATTTTAGGAAGGTGGGGACAGTCGGTCTGGTGAACGCAGTGGACCAGGGTAGGAATGGAATTAGCAGGAGAATCCAAGTTTCAAGAGGGAAAGCACGGGGCGACTCATTTAAGTTGTTTTCCAGGAGCAAGGAAATGGAGAGCTCCTACTCTTGGTCACTCGAACCCATCCTAGTTTCAGGCGTCTGTGCCTTCAGAGGCGGAAGATTTAAGGGTTGGGGACTGCCGTGGAGCTCTGCGGAGAGGGACCTGGGAGTGAGAAGGATCACAGCAGCATGTACATTTGTTCTTTGACTTTTGTACATTCAACTTTCAGACATTTCAGCTATTACATCGAACTCCATGTACTGTTTGAGGGTAAAAAGAAGGAAAGGGGTCACCTTAAGCAGTGGTTTCCATGGGAAAGAACCAAGACTGCCATTTTTGACTAACACAGAATAGTTCGAACCAGGGAGAGGCCATGGAGAAGGGACAGTGTATCTTCCTACATTGATTTCTGTCGTCAGATTAGTTCAGGTTACAAAAGTTACATCAACCATAATTTAAAATTTCAATTCTGTCTGCAGGACTTTTGGTGAAAACAATGTACTCTCAGGCTCGGATGTCATTTTTTGTTACGGGAATTTTGTGTCTTCATCAAGTATTTTGTAGGTTAGGAGAAGGGAGGCAGAAACTGATAAGTAAAAGCTTTACTTAAAACAGGTTCAATTTAATTATATCAAGAAACTTTATTATACAGCTAGCTGACTATTCACTCCTCCTTTTTTGTTGTTCTTTTAAAGACATGAATTTTCTTATTTTTGTCATATATTTTTACTCTCAAGTTGTTTAATAAAACCTGACGTGGATGATTCGTGGCCTGAATCAGACGATGACGACTTCTGTTTTGAGACGAAGGTAAAATGCTCTTGCATAAAATTAATTTTGCTGTTCTGAATTTAGTTTTTGTGTAGGACTTACTTGAAAATATAGCCGTGGTCTGCTTATCATTGTTTGTGTTTGTAATGGAAAATTGGTCAGAACAAACAGTTTTATAGAAATATGAATATTTGAGTTTTTTCTTTTTTTCCTTTAGTAATTACTGAAGGTGGAGGCTGAGAAAAAGAATGGGATAGGAAAATTATATTGGAAAAACGTTTCTCTCAATGGAGGAGAAATAGAATTTTGTGAAGGATAATGATTCTTAACGTGGCTTAAATTATACCAACATGACTTTTATTCATGCCTAAATGAAATCTTTAATGGATCTAATTACTCACTGTAATAATCAGGAAGTTCATTGTGCCTTTCAGTTCCAATATTATACAGCATGTAATATAAAGGGTTTTTTTACAGTGTTTATTTTGGTAAGATATAGTTGTTAAGAGGGAGTTTTTTTGTTTGTTTCTATCTTGGGTTTTTGTACTCTAAAATAAAGTTAGAAATTGTGGAGATTTAGAAATGTATGTTCTCTTTCTCAAAACTCATATCACAAAGGGATTCCACTATGTTCTAAGTCATTGCATTAAGAATATATTTAAAAGTCTTCATGTAATCGAAAAATACATGTTTTGCTTAAAATGATAACCATTTCTGGAAGCAGAGATACTTAATAACCATATGTTAATATTTTACATTTCATTTTTGTTGTTTAAAAAAATATTCAATTTCAATTACATTTGACTTTCAAGATTGTGTTAGTTTAAGTTGTGTAGCCTAGTGTTTAGGCATTTATAGCAGGGATCCCTAACCCCTGGACCGTGAACTGGTACCGGTCCGTGGCCTGTGAGGAACTGGGCTGTCTAGCAGGACGTGAGCGACGGACCAGCAAGTGAAGCTTCATCCGTATTTGTAGCCACTCCTCAGCGCTAGCATCACCGCCTCAGCTCCACCTCAGATCATCAGGCATTAGAATCTCATAGGAGCACTGGTCCGTGGTGCCAAAAAGATTGGGGACCGCTGAACTATAGAACTTACACAGTGTTCTCCCTGATAAGCCTAGTTACGCCTGACTCCATACACTGTTAAGGCAATATTAACGACTATATTGCCTATGCTATATTTTACATCTTCATGACTAGTTTGTAACTGCCAATTTGTACTTTTGAACCACTTTAAATTTTTCATACAGTTCCCGACCTCCTCCTACCTGGCACTATCAGTTTGTTCTCTGTACCTATGAGCTTAGTTCTCTTTTGTTTGTTGGTTTATGTTGTTTTTTAGATTCTACAAATAAGTGAAATCATATGGTATTTGTCTTTCTCCCTTGGACTTATTTCACTTAGCCTAATAGTCTCTAGGTTCATCCATGCTGTCGCAAAGAATAAGATTTCATTTTTTTATGGCCAGGTCATATTTTATTTTATTTGTACCACCTCTTCTTTATCCAGTTATCTATCAATGGACTCTTAGGATGCTTCTCTATCTTGGCTATTGTAAATAATACTGCAGTGGACATAGGAATGCATATATCTTTTTGAATTAGTGTTTTGGATTAATTGGATAAATACCGAGGAGTGATATTGCAGGGTCATGTAATAGTTCTATTTTTAATTTTTTGAGAAAACTTCATGCTGTTTTCCATCACGGCTGCACCAATTTGCAGTCCTACCAAAAGTGCACAAAGGTTCCCTATTTTTCACACCCTCACTAACACTTGTGATTTGTTGATTTATTGGTAGCCATTCTGGCATTTGTAAGGTGATGCCTCATTGCGGCTTGAATTTGCATTTCTCTGATGATTAGTGATGATGAGCCTCTTTTCATATGTCTCTTGTCCATCTGTATGACCTCTTTGGAGAAGTGTCTTCTCAGGTTCTCTGCTCATCATTTAATTGGATCATTTGTCTTTTTGATGTTAAGTTGTATGGGTTCCTTATATAGTTT
>NW_011919969.1:0-1099 GCF_000151845.1 Pteropus vampyrus
TCGCCCGAGCGGCGAGACCAGCCCCGCTCGCCCCTCGCAGCCGACGCGCCGCACCCGCAGACGGCCACAGACATGGCTCTCTATTGCGGCGACAACTTTGGCGTGTACTCGCAGCCCGGCGTGCCCCCGCCCGCCGCCCCCGGCGCGCCCCCCGCCGCCCGGGCGTCCTACGGACTGGCCGACTACGCCGCGCCGCCGGCCGCCGCCGCCAACCCCTACCTGTGGCTCAACGCGCCGGGCGTGGGCGCGCCGCCCGCTGCCGCCGCCGCCGCGTACCTGGGCGCCCCGCCGCCGCCCCCCAGGGGCGCGGCCGGGCCGTTCCTGCAGCCCCCGGCCGCCGCCGGCACCTTCGCCTGCACGCAGCGCTCGCTCGCGCCGCCCGCGTCCGCCGCGCCCGCCTCGCCCGCGGGGCCCGCAGCGCCTGGCGAGCTGGGCTGGCTGTCCATGGCCAGCCGCGAGGACCTGATGAAGATGGTGCGGCCGCCCTACTCGTACTCGGCGCTCATCGCCATGGCCATTCAGAGCGCGCCCGAGCGCAAGCTCACGCTCAGCCACATCTACCAGTTTGTGGCCGACAGCTTCCCCTTCTACCAGCGCAGCAAGGCCGGCTGGCAGAACTCCATCCGCCACAACCTGTCGCTCAATGACTGCTTCAAGAAGGTTCCCCGCGACGAGGACGACCCAGGTGAGGGCAGCCGGACAGGTGCTTCCCGGCAGTGAGCGCCGGAGAGCAGCGCCCCGGAAGGCTGGGTAGTCTCCGCGTGGCTGACTGGAGATCCACTTGGAGTCTTCTGGTTCTAGCTGGGGACGGGAGCCACGGGAGGGACAACCACCCGAACCTCGACCGACTGGGGTGAGGGGAACACGGGACAAAGAAGAGTATCAGGATCCTAGGAGCGAGGACTGGTGAGGAAGGAGTGCCCCCCGCCCCTGCCACACACGCACACAATCGCACACACATGCACACACACGCATGCACGCAGAGGCGGGTCAGTAAGAGAAAAAGGAAAAAGCCCGTATCCTCAACCATGGAGCCACCCCTGGGCCATTTGAAGGGAGGGTCAAGTTACAGGGAGGTAGATTGGGAATGAGCCCTCAG
>NW_011919970.1:0-1712 GCF_000151845.1 Pteropus vampyrus
TGGCTTTTCCCCAGACTCTGAAATACGCGTGATTTAATGAGTCTCAGGTCATCTTGATGATTTGGTTTCAAATATGAAGTTTGGAAAACGCTAAAGATCAGGGGAAATATGTTAGAAGGGGAAAGGTCTACAAGAAAAACTCCAGTAAGTGGTTTTATAAAGATGTAGTTTTATAAAGATATAGGACCAGGCTCAGCACAAATGCAGCATCTCCGACCCAGCTTAGGTCGCTGACCCCGACCCTGCCTAATCCAGCACGCTGAGATTCCGCCGCTTCCCCTGTCACTCTGCACAGTGTTTGTGCCAAACCCTCTCGCACCCCCCGTCACTCCGTTCAGCTGCCCAGCTTCTCCTAACACAGAGCTGTGAAAACAGGGGTGCCTCAAGGAGTGACATTACTCGGCTTTCTAAGGCAAGAAGCCTCAGACAGGGATTCAACAAGAGTTCAAGGGACGCCTACTGGAGGAAGCACTGGCCAGGGCACACGCTGTGGAGGGCACAGGGCGGACGTGACGAGGAACCACACCTGGCTGGAGAAGGGCCTGGGAGGCTAGGTGGCGAACAGAGAGAAGACTTCAGCTTGTTTCCACCACAGACACCTTTCTCGGAGGTACATGTCATCCCTTTAACTTGCAGCTGACCACATAGGCCAAGTACATTTACACAGCCCCAAGGGCACTGGATTAGCAGCGGGGACATGCTGGTGACAAGGAACACGGGAGTTAGCCGGACAAATATGTCCTTTTACCAAGAGAAAGAGAAGGAGAAAGGGGTGACTTAACATTTTTATTATTCGTGGCCATGTCAGAGTAGCTGTGTATTTAAAAGGCCAGTTTGCAGATTTACTTCATAAATGGAACAAATTAGGAAAACGATAGGCCGAGAGGGGACTGCGCCTGAGCCAGCCTAGGGTCCCGGCCTGTCGCTGGCCACACCGAACAGACAGATGGGGCAGGGAGCTTCCAGCTGTCCAGCTGTGACAGAGCAGGTGAACAAGGCTGCGTGCTTGGGGACAAAGCACCTTTCAGATCATACCCCATTTGAAATGAAAGCGGGTGACGACACACAAGGACGAGGGAACGCCGGATGGGAGCCGCGTGTCTGAGCTCACTCACTGGGTTCTTCTCGAGGTTATGTTAACGAGCTTATTTTAATAAATGATAGCTGACAACATTATCTTGTACCAGTGCAATAGAACAGTAGCTCGATCCATTGGTGAAGCCTTAACTCTGTGCGGTGTGACGTGTGCCAGGCGACGTGTGCCAGGAGATGGTGACCAGGACCCGTGGGGTGTGTGCTAGTAGCCGGTAGAGAGCGCTTTGTGGCCCTGGGCACGTGCAGCCCAAACGGCCTCAGCTGGACTTGCCGTGCGTGTCTCGCTCGCTCCCAGCGACAGGAGGCGTGGTCTCTAAGGGAGTCCGGCTCACGTCGCCACTCGGATTTGGGGAATTCATCAGACGCTTGTGCTGTGGCCCGTCCACCCTCCACTCTTTACCCTGCCGAGTGCATTGCATATTTTCCTGAGGGTGCAGAACTCATCAATGGTTAGTCCCTGAGGGCTAGCTGACCGTGGTTCCAGGGACGGTCACAGGGTCCAGGCCTGGCTACTGAGAGTATTTCATGCTCCTAGCCACAGACTGGGTGACATGTGGGTGAGAGACACCATTAACCGATTCAC
Source organism: Pteropus vampyrus (assembly GCF_000151845.1). NCBI lineage: Eukaryota > Metazoa > Chordata > Mammalia > Chiroptera > Pteropodidae > Pteropus > Pteropus vampyrus. The sequence goes on from NW_011919970.1 coordinate 1,679, forward strand.
AGCCCGCGGGGCTCAGTTTGTGGACCGGCAGAGC
>NW_011919971.1:0-1979 GCF_000151845.1 Pteropus vampyrus
TCATGCTTCTGGAATGACACAGAGCCCGGAGGGGAAGCGCTAAGCCCTCAACGCGGAGGGAGCTGACTGAGCCCAGGGACACGGGTCTCAGGATCCGGGGACCATGCTGGGGAGAGCCCGGAAATGGGTCCTGCACCGGGGGTGTGCAGACCGGGGCGGGGTGCTGTGGAACGCGGGGACCACGGAACGACAGCCACCTGCAGCAGCTCCTCCTCCCGCTCGTAGCTCTGCACCTGGGCGCCCAGGATGGGGGCGCAGGACCGCAGGGTGAGGGCCAGGCGCAGGAAGGGCTCCTGCTCACCCCAGCGCAGCCCCAGGGAGCAGATCTGGATCACAGGGTCCTGCTCCGGCTCGGGGAAGATGCCTGCCGGGGGTGGGCACACAGGGCATCCGGTGAGGCGCCGGCCCCTTCTCCCCCAGCTGTGCACTGCCGCAGACCCTGTCACGCTGTCTCCCTCCCTGTCACGCTGTCCCCTCGCCCAGGTGTCCCTGCCCCCGTCTGGAGCTGCTTGTCACTCCACCGCCGCCGCGTCCTACAGTGACCCGCCCACTCGCGTGTTCACTCCCTCCCCCCGAGTGAGCCCAGGACACACAGGGGCCAGGGGCCGCAGGGCCAGACACGCCTGTTGCCGACGTGGGAAAGGGGAAGGGGGCAGCCCGGGCCGGGGACGGACCCTTGCGGCCAGCGCACTCGATGTCAAAGCTGAGCACGCGCAGAGGCGCGATTCGCTGCCACTGCCCCTCCGGCGGGTGACTGACCACGTCTGACCACAGCACATCCACCTCCAGCTGACACAGCGTGGTCTATGGGGAAGACAGGGTCAGCGGCTGCAGGGTCCCAGGCCCTGCCCTACACCCCTGGGGGCCGCGCACCTTCCCCTCTGGCCTCAGCACGTATTTCCCAGCTGGGAGTTCCAGCCAGTTGCAGCCCACGATGTCCGCGTCCACCATGAACCTGGAGGGGGATGGTCAGTGGGCGGAGGCCGGAGGGGGCGGGGGGGTGAGGGGTGGGGGGCAGAGACGTCAGACGGGGCCGTACCGGATCTCGAAGTCCACGTTGGCCTCGTAGGGTGCGAAGCTGGGGGTGCCCAGGCCCACCACGCGGACGCCCTGCTCCAGGAGGCGGCGGGCGGGGGCCACGAGGCGGGGCAGAGCCAGGGTGATGCGCAGGAACGGGGAGGGGCCGTGCCCGTGGTACCCGAACATGCCTGTGGCAGAGGAGGCTGGCGCCGGCCCACAGGTACCCCACCCCCTGGTCCCAGGTTCAGAGACCCCCACCCGCTCGGTCCCAGGGACAGGGACCGCCTCCCGCTTGGTCTGGGGGGCAGGGACCCCCACCCCTTGGTCCCGGGGGCACTCACTCTCCCGGGAGCACAGCTCCACGGCCAGCACGGCCGGCCCCGTGAGCTCCTTCCCCCCGCGATGGTCCCGGCTGATGGCCGTGTTTAGCTCCTGCTGCAGGCCACTCAGGTGCTCAGGCCCAAAACCTGAGGTTGGGGGCGCCGGTCAGAAGTGCAGGGACCACAGGTGGCCGGGGAGAGGGTTCTTGCGGGTCTGGGCCACTCACCAGGGGGCGCCGGGGTGTAGAAATAGGGTGCAAAGCCATGGATGTGGCAGCAGACAGAGACGCCCTCGTCGGTGACCCCGAAGGCACGGAGCACGGGCACGGAGTGGTTGGACGGCGGGGGTGCCCCGGCCAGGGGCCGCGCTAGGCCTGGGCGTCACGGGGTGAGGCGGGCGTTGCCCATGAGTCCGCGAACGCTGCCCGCCCAGCCCTTCCTGGCCCGGAACACAGTCCCCCGCTCCTGTCGCGTGGGGGGCTTCCACCCGCACGGCCTTCCGCCTCGTGCACTCCGCCTCATCTCCACTCCTCTGTCCCCACCCCACAGCTAGAGAGTCCCCACTCGTTTTTGCAGGGGAAAAAAAAAAAAAAGAAAGAAAAAAATCTATTCTCTTAAGAAGTAAAATGACTCGCAGCT
>NW_011919972.1:0-1530 GCF_000151845.1 Pteropus vampyrus
GGAATGCGCGTGCACCCCCTCGCTTTGCCCCACAGACTGGAGAGACGGACTCATCCACTTCACTCCTCTGATTTTTCTAGAATACAGGCTTCGTCTGTCTGTATCTGTTGATTCTGTTGGAAGGCTTTAGCTCAGCCCTAAGTTCTCTCAGTGATGGCGCTTCTCGGGAAATCTGGTGGCTTCCATGTGGCACCAAGCAGGAGGAAGCTCCTAGCAGGCTCAGACCATCCCAGACTGCCTCCCGGGGTGCTGACCCTGAGGGAGACCTGACCCAGATCCCGGCCCAGCCCCGGCCGCGGGCCGCAGGGGCCTTGGTGCAGCGCCGGAGAAGGGGGCCAACACGTCCCTCGCTTAAGGGGTTTGACGCTTAAGGGGTTTCAGGCTCATCTTCCGCTCTCTCCGGGCCAGCTGCTGTCCCCAGACCCTGCACAGGTGGGACATGCCCGGTGTCGGGAAAGGGACAGTGGTCCCAGGGGCCGCTCACAGCCATCGCCCAGAGCAGCCGGCCTTTGTGCACCGTCCCGGGTGAGGGGACCGCGGGGCGTGCCCACCCCTCGGCGGGTGAGGCGGGCGCCCCCTCCGTGGCGTCGTGAGTGGCCTGCGCATGCGCGCCGGGGTGAGAGCCTCCCGTGTCCCCTGCGCCCCGCGGGGAGTCCTGGGGGCAGCACGCCGGCCCCCACGGCAGCGACCCGCGCCCTTTCCCCGTGCACCGAGCAGAGTCCTGTGTTCGCTCCCGCAGGTACCAGTCCCTGGTGGCTTCGTACGGAGAGGCCAGGCGGCAGCGCTTCCTCAGGGAGCTGGCCGAGATGGAGGGGAACGTGCACGAGGCCCGTTTGCAGGCTCGGGAGAAGCTGGACAGACACGCCGTGGAGCAGGTGGTGGGTGGCGCGGTGGCTCCTGCGGGGCGGGTCGCGGCGGGTCCTCGGGGTGAGTGAGGCGGGGTCGCGGTGGGTTCTGGGTGGGGTGAGTGGGGCGGGGTCGCGGTGGCTCCTGGGGGCCGGGGGATGGGGTTGCGGTGGGTGGAGGGGGTTGGGGACACGGTGGGTGGAGGAGCGGGGGTCACGGTGGGTCGGGGATGGGGTGAGTGGGGCGGGGTCGCGGTGAGTGGAGGGGGTTGGGGTCACAGTGGATCCTGGGGGGGTGAGTGAGGCGGGGTCGCGGTGGGGTGAGTGGGGCGGGGTCGCGGTGGGGTGAGTGGGGCGGGGTCGCGGTGGGTTCTGGGTGGGGTGAGTGGGGCAGGGTCGCGGTGGGTGGAGGGGGTTGGGGTCACAGTGGGTCCTGGGGAGGGTGAGTGAGGTGGGGTCGCGGTGGCTCCTGGCGGGGGGCGGGGTTGCAGTGGGTGGAGGGGGTTGGGGTCGCGGTGGGTGGAGGGGGTTGGGGTCACAGTGGGTCGGGGATGGGGTGAGTGGGGCGGGGTCGCGGTGGGTCCCCGTGGGGGTCGCGCTGGCTCCTGGGGTGGGGCGGGCTGAGGCACGTGGCGTCCGTGCGGCCCAGTGCGCATGGCCTCGCTGCCCCGACAGCGCGTGCTCC
>NW_011919973.1:0-2673 GCF_000151845.1 Pteropus vampyrus
TATTAGTATAGTAGTCCAAAATAAAGGAGATATTAAAATGATTATTAATGTTAAATAGTTATTAGAATTTTGGTGTGAATTTTAATTTCTTAGAAAGAAAATGATGTATGTTATTTCTCTTCACTAAATGAACTGCTGAGAATAATAGATTTTACTGAAAATACAAGCATGAAGTTATATCTTGCAGGTAGATTTAGCAAAAAGGCACACAGAGTTAGCATTTTTAAGATGCTAATAAATTATGAGAGGTATAAAAATGTGGCATGTTTTCTCTTGTGGTGTTTAGACCTTACCTTGAAGTAATATTGCCTCTATTTAAGGTTCTAAGTTTTTGATGAATAATGATAACTCTACTTTCAACATAATGTGGGTACTATGGGATGGCCAAGATAATTTTGGTACTATTTATCATTCTTTGGCAATTTGCTTACATTATAATCAGTCAGTTAAAAATAATCAGTAGAGAAAGTAGGTTCTATTGGGTGCTTGATTTTGGAAAAATGGGAGAACTTGAGTTATTGAGTTTGGTGTTCAAATCATAATTCAATTCCCATAATAACTGAAATCCAGCCACCTCTGTGTGGGAGTTCTACCATTGCTTACTTGTTCTCCACCATATGTAAAGCAGAAATTAATCAGGTTCCATGTTCGATATGGCCCACATGAACAATATTTAGGAACCCTGCTGAAGCAGATTTGCAACCTACATAAAGTAGCTGAATTCATCTGGTGCCCAGCTATGTAAACATACATTTGTTTTTTAAATTTTCTTTCTAGAAATATTATAAATGAAATACCTTAGAAAAAAACTGAGCATGGCTAGAATTTTATAATAAAAATCCTGATTGACTTGGCTATGATGGTGGCTTCTATATTATACAATAAAACTTGACTAATTGGCTAAAAACACTATTTTAAATGCAGTGTAATGCTGTAAATTAGTTCAGCTACACATTAAGACACACCATATATGAAAACATTATTTAATAATTTTAAAGACTTTGACTATAAACAGAGACAACTGACATATTACAGCATTGAATACATAATTAATATAGGATATTAAAAATAAGAGATATAAAATGACCATTTGCTGAGTTCACTCAATTGGCTTATAAAAAAAGAAGTCTAAAAATAGGTTAAATATATCCAGTTCTTCAAATATGATTTATATGTCATCTATCATCCAATTGTCAATAGTGCTAGTTAGATATAGATATGGATGGAGTTTGGAATAGTGAAATATAGACCTCCATTGCCTATAATTTAAATTATGTATTGCCATCCCAAGCAGCTTTTTCTAAATTACTATTTCCATATAACTCAATTGGTTCCTCAAACACTAAATAAGCAGACTGTTAGAAAAATTGTACCCTTTTAAACATCAGCATCCGTCACTTGGTGGTCCTTTCTTTACAATCAGATGCATAGGGCTACGAAGTTTGTCATTGATCATCTCAGGGAAGATACTGTTCAGATTTTTCCAGAAGATTCTCCTTACTTTAGCACTTTACAGTTCCACTTTTATTATTAATTATTATTATTATTATTTTATTATTAATTATTATTTATTATTAATTATTATTATTATTAAGATCGTTTACTCTCAATGTGAGGCTTTATTCTCCATTCTTTTACATTAATTATTGAAAAGAAAATGACTCATTTCTGTTTTGAACAAAGAATACATCAAATACATGTTTTCATCCAAAATCTAAGATGCTTCATTTTAAGCAACTTTATAAAAGTTCCCCTGTGTCATTTTCAAATTTCCTGAAATTTACTTGTGTTTTATTTCCCAGATCTAAATCTTAAATAGATTTTAAGCTCCTATTTTCTTTGTAATTTAAGAACTTACAGAATTCTTTTAAACTTCATTTTAAGTTGATCTCTTTCATAAATGCTTTTGTTGATTTGCACAAACATTTACAGAGTTCAAAGGTGACGTTTCAAAGGAACTCAGTTTTATAGTTATAGTTGTAAAAATATCAATTAATTAACTTTTTAAAATTAAGCCTGTTTTAGATAATCCAAAAACTATATCTGTCTGCACATATAATGAACATCTATAACTTTCTTCTTTAGTAATTACTGTATTATTTTTACATTATTGTGTTATTCAGGATTGAATTTCATCTGCTACTAACAAAATCTTTCTCGATATCTTACACAAAGAGTTAATCGTGTATCTCATGAAATAAAACATTCAGAGTTTTAAAGTCCAAGGCTTATAAAAAATCAAGCCATTCACATAACACATGTTGTGTATCAGGAATCACCTAAAGTTCTTATTAATCTTCGGCACTAAACAAATACTATCATTATCTCTATTTTATTGATAGGAGAATGTTAGCATCGTGCTTAAAAGTTACACAGCTTGGATTTGAGCTTAGGCATCCCTATTCTAGAATCTATGCTCTGAACAGCCACAGTACAGCTACGAATTAGTTAATAATACCACCGAGGCTCTAGGCCCCCGCCATCCTTGGGCAGCGTCACCTTTCTTACATGGCCTTTTTTTTTTTTCATTGTTTTAAGACCACTACATAAGACATTGCACTCCTAAGCATAAGACCCATGTTCCACGCAAGAAGTGAAGAACAGAAGTGTACTCTATAGGGACATTATCAAGTGTTTCCAGCCTCTACTTTACTCAAGGGCTCTATAAACATG
>NW_011919974.1:0-1806 GCF_000151845.1 Pteropus vampyrus
GGAACAGAAACAGGACATTGGGCAAAAAGAAGGGGAATTTGAACAAGTATGAACTTTAGTTAATGACAATGTATCAATTTAGGTTTATTAATATAACAAATGTACTATGTTAATGTAAGATGTTAATAGTAGGTGAAATTGTTTGTGGGGTGTATTGGAACTCTTCTTACTATCTTTGCAATTTTTCTGTAAATTTCTAAAGCTATTCTAAACTAAACAGTTTATTTTAAAAATCAGTATAGAATATTTGGAAAATGCAAAATGTATAAAGAGGAAAACTTAAATAATCTTTTATACCATTTCTACATAAATATCTTTAATATTTTTAGCATATTACTCCCTCTCCTTTCTTCCCAGCCTTTTCTCCTTCCTGTCTTTCCCTCTTGATTTATCCTTCTATTTCTATCTTGATCTCTTTCAATATTTTTAGTGTATTTCTCTTTCTCTCTCTCACATTCACTGACTCTCTTCGGGTAATTGTACATATGATTTGATCAAGATCCCAAAATAAAATAGATGTGGAATTTGTACTGACTCTAATGTCTCAACCAAACTGAGAATACCAAAGGATTGGAGAGGAGGCAGAAGAACTGGTAAAGAGATTTTCCTGGAGAGAGCTGTTTCTATAATGTGAGTCCTCACTTCACCTCATTGCAGATAAACCTTCACTTAAAGCTTATCAAGGCAGCAGAGATTTCATAGGATCATTTATAAGACTTAAAAACATGTTTCTGCAATTAAAAAACCTTGAGGACTAGTAAATGATTGTGCATGTCTGAGAATGCCAACGAAGTTAACATCAGCAGTTGTAAGTTATTTTAATAAGCTACATTTAGATAGGCCTAACTCTCAGACTTTGTCAAAGCAAGGAAAATGAAAGTTTTCCCATGAACTAGATGTAAACCATGCGGGATCAAGAGGTAGTTGTAGTTGGCAGCTCTGGCCAAGAAAGCTGTCTAGAAGGGCCGAAGAGCCCTAGCTGCAAAAAGCTAAATATGGCCAATAGATTCCTGGGATTGAAAAAATGAGCTATAAGCAACCACTTGGAATAAGGAAGCATCTACCCAGGTCAAGAGAGTGGCTGGAGAGAGGTGCTCATAAATGATAATCACTAAGGATCCAATAATGCTCGCTAGTGTCTGAAACTACAAAGCTATCCAGCCTAATCATGATGCCTCTGTGTCTATTACAGGCTAAATAATCATGTCCCCCAAAATTCATATATCATATATTGAAGCCTTAAACTCCAGTATGCTGTATCTGAAAATGAGGCCTTTGAGAGGTATTTAGGTTTCGATTAGGTTATGAGTATAATGGGATTAGTGCCATTATTAGAAGAGGAAGACCTCTCTCTCTCTCATCCACACACACTCTCAGTGTCTCTCTCTCTCTCTCTCTCTCTCTCTCTCTCTCTCTCTCTCTCTCTCTCTCTCTCTCTCTCTCTCACTCTCTCCCTAAGCACTCTCTTTCTCTTTCCATATGCACATTGAGAAAAGGTCGCATGAAGACATAGACAGAAGGTAGCTGTCTACCAGGCAGGAAGCGAGCCCTTACCAAGAACTGAATCTGCCAACATCATAATTCTGACTTCTCAGTCTTCAAAACTGTGAGAAATAATGTGTCTATGTTTTTAAACCACTCAGATCTATAGTATTTTGTTATAGCAGCACAAGCTAAGACAGTGCCTTTCCTCACTTCTACTTCTTTTCTCTGTGTCTCTAGAAGGCAAACGTCACATATAAGTAAGTAGGACGCGGTGTAAGAGACGAGGAAACTTATATACACCCCCTTTTCTTGTAAGCAGGA
>NW_011919975.1:0-1240 GCF_000151845.1 Pteropus vampyrus
ACTTAGTTGCTCTGTTTCCTATGGTTTTTACTTTATGAGTGGTGATGTTATGTTATTTGGAGGCAATTTGTAATGTTAGCTCTTCAACATGGACTGCGTCCTTTATTAAATCTCCATGAAGTCTGTAACCTGGAACTATTTGAGTGTCTCCAGGTAATTTTACTCATCTAGAAATCACTGGTATAGTCTTTTTTTATTCTTTTTTTCCTCTCTCTGAAATTGTAATTTTTCATTAGTTATATACTATATTGTTTCTATCTGGGTTTTACCCACCTCTGTTGCTCACTAGATTTTCCCCCTCTAGTTAAAAAGTATGTTTATGTGTGCCAGGTGATAGATCTGTGCTTAATATAGAAAACCTGGAAAGCAAATAGCACAAAAGAAAAAAACCAAAAGCCCCCTCCCCGCCACGCTGTAAACACATCACCCAAGTATTACTACCATTATAAGGCTGTCTTAACCTTATTTGTTTCCATACCTACATAGACATTTTCCCCTCTTTTCCAAAGTGGTGTGGCCCATTAGATCTTGTTTCTTCAGGTTAGTGACTCAAATTTAGATTTTCATTTTTAGCTTTCCATACGATAGAGATGCTCAGGAAAAATCTGACTGAACAAACAGTATTCTAGTTGAATTGAAAGAAGAATTAATGCATAAAAAAAAACTTACTGGGGCTATTGAAATACTCTGCAGTATGAATCAGTGCACTGCTGACCTCTGTTGTTGGCCTTCCATCTTCAGCCAAATATGCTGACATGCAGCAGCCAGTAATGAGGGGACTTAGTTTTGCATACACAGAACTGGTGAACACTGATGGATCCTGAAAATAGTGTCTCTGTCTAATTCTCAGACTTGAAGAGACTGAATCTAAGATTTCATAAACTCAATTTAGTGTTTGCACCCACATTCTTCAATCAATAAGATTCTAATAGTATGTTCAAATAAAAATCTATATTTTGTGTATAGGTATACCAGTTTACTGGTAGAGTACTTGGAAAAAGATTTACTCTTTTGCAAGTTTTATTCAGTTCACCAACCTTTGTTGAGCTCTTGCTGTGTCTCAAGCAGTATTTTTTTTTTTTTTTTTTATAGTCAGACTCATTTGAGGGTTATTATTTTATACGTGGTATACGAAAATGATTTCCAGACTTCTGGGTTTCATGCATCATTAAAATAAAAGAAAAGGGGGGGGGGTCGGTTGCTGTATGGTTGCCAGTTTTTTTGCCAACAAAGACGTCTT
>NW_011919976.1:0-2405 GCF_000151845.1 Pteropus vampyrus
TCCTGGGAGCCGCTGGGAACCCCTGGGAACCGCCGGGCGCCTCGCCCGGTCTCGGAGAGCCCACCGCCGCCCTCCTGCGTCCCGAGCACCCCACCCTTCTCCAAACTCCGCCAGCTCCCAGCCGGGACCTGGCGGCGGGCGCCCCGGGCTGAAGGCGCGCCCCTTGCCGTCGGCTTCCTGCAGCTGGCGGCGAGGCAGCCGCGCCCTCCCGGCCGCGGGCTCGCTGGTGGAGAGCTCGAAATTCCCGGAGGGCCCGCGGGGCTGAGCGCAGGGGCGGGACGAGGGCCCGTGCGAGCAACGAAGGCCCCCAGGGACAGACCCGGGATGGGCAGGAGGGCGGGAGACCCGGTGTGCCTGCCGGAGCCTGGGCCGGCGCTTGGGCCGGAGCCTCCCTTTTGGGCCTCCTGGCTCCCCTGTGGGTCCCCGAGCCTGCCGCGAAGGCCTGGGAGCGGCTCGGCAAAGTGTCCTTGCGCTCCCGCCAGGCCAGGTCCCCTCTGCCTTCCGGCGGGGCTGACCTGCCCTGGGCCCGCCTGGCCGCTGGACTAGTGCACCCTCCGGGAGAGGGAGGTTCCCCTCAGGGCCTTGCTTCGGTGGCCCAGTGTTTGGGGGAGCTGCGGGGCAGCCTGAATTTGAGGCCCACCAGGGCACTGCCCCGCTGGATGGCCTTGGGCAGGTCACCTGTGCTCTCTGAGCCCCACCTGCACATGGGTGTGTGGGAGAGAGCGCACCCCTCACAGGCTGGTGTGAGGCCAGGAGGGAATGTGGGGAGCACCTGGCAGGGGTGGGGTTGGGGGGGGCACTGCAGGAGGGCGTTGTCCCAGCCAGGATGGGAAGGGGCTAAGCTCCGGGACGGGGGCCCACCCTCAGCAGAAGCTTCCCTTTTCCCAGCACACTCCACTTGGGGCCCCTCTTGGGAGCACAGCGCCGTCAGCTCCGAGCGAGGTACTCTGAGGGGTCCAGAGGGTCCTAGCAGAGATGCTGCCCCTGGCCAGCGTGGCCACATGGTGGCGATTTCATCCCACAGAGTGTCCTCCCTGTACCTTGCTGCTCGGCCCTCTGCAGCTCAGCGACAGGGGTCCTCGTGCTGGTGCTCCCGCTGGGGGTATGGGTCCCCCACTCTGCAACTAGAATCGTTTTGTCTGCTGTGGATACGCACGTCCCGATGGATGGAAATAAACACTGTTCTGAAGCCTCCGGTGTCCTGGGCTGCTGTCCCCTCCCTCCCCAAACCCTGTGGTCTCTCCTCTAACCCCAGAGAAATAGAAACGAGGGCGAGAGTGGGTGGGGTGGCCAGCTCCCCACCCTGGGCCTGGCCCAGCCCTGCCTCTGGCACTGAGCCGTGGTCTCTGGGAGGCCCCCAGCCCCTGCCACCAGCCTCCCCAACCCGGGGCGGGGGCACTCTAGGACCCAGCAGGTTCTCTCCCACCTCCCTGAGCCAGGCCCTCCCTTCTGCTCGGAGGTGCTGCTGCCTCTGGGAGCAGGCAGGCAGGGACCTAGGCCCCAGGCTCCAGCCGCTCTCCATACTGGTCCCCCCCCCCCCCCCCCCGCCGTGGCTTCCATGCCCGGCCAGAGGCCCTGGTCACCCGTGGGGCGAGGCTGGGCGGCTTAGATGTTGGAGTGACAGAGGACCCTCCTCTGCCCAGCCCCTACCTCCCGACCAACCGTCCTGACACCAGCTGAGACTCAGACGTGGGTCAGATGCCAGCCCCGTTGCCCATCGGCGGGTGACCTTAGCAAGCCCCTCATCTGCACAGACCTCCCATCTCTCTCTCTCAAAGAGGGTGACTTGCCCACCTCATGGGGCTCACTGGAGGATCCCCTGAACACTGGTCTGGGCCAAACACATACTCGTCCCGGGGATGGTATTACCCCATGGCGGGAGGGCTGGTGGGGGCCAGGCCCTGGGTGCAATGGGGGGGAGTCCCTGGGGCCTCTGGGAAGTGGCTCCTACTTCCGCCAGGACGAACCCTGTCCTTCCTGACATCCTCCCTGCTTCCACTTCCGGCCTGTCTTCTCTCCGCCCGCTCACTCCTGCAGGGGATGGGAGGGTCCCCCATATCCCTTCTCATCAGTAATGGAAGCCCAGGCATAGCGGGGCATGCAGCCCCCTGCGCTGCCAGCGTGGGGCTCCGCCTTGTCCCTCTATGTCCCTCCTGGGCTGAGCCTGCTGTGGCTGTGCAGAGGGAGGGTCACCCTAGATGGGGCCGGAAGCTCATCACGGTTTGCCTGGGACTTTCCAGCTGTAGCACTGAAAGGCATGTCCTGGGTGTCCCCTCTGTCCCGGGGGAACCGGGGCAGTTGGTCACCAACCCTGCAGGGACCAGCTCAGGGGACACGCTGTCCTAACTCCCTGAAACACTTGCAAGCTTGTCTTTTTCCTCAAGAGAAATAAACCTTCCGTCTTG
>NW_011919977.1:0-1028 GCF_000151845.1 Pteropus vampyrus
TGCTATTGTGTGTGTATAAAAGACAAGGGCAGAACCTTCTCCAGAGTGGTAGAGTTATTAACCAGGATCATAGAGGTATTAATTCTGGCATAACTGTTGTGGTTGGTGCTCACCAATTAGAAATATTTTCATATACATACTTGTATATATTCAATATTTTGGATTGAAGCATTCATGGTTGATCAATAAAAGCAGCATTTTATTTCAAGTTATTCTAATACCTTTAATTAGCATATATAGAAAATGGGTAAATCAAAATAACATTTGAAGAAAAGTTTCAGTTGCCCTTTTTCTCTTCTTCAGTAAGTTTGTTTTACTCCATGACCTCAGTATTACAAAAAATAACTGAGCAGAACATTGATTGCAAGACATTGTCATGATGTTTCCTAAGTGCAGTGGTTAGGCAGGAAATTTTCATTTCATACACCATTTGAGCCTAGTTGCAGTGATTTCACAAAAGTCAGCAGGCTTTGAAAAGTTAATGATAAAGAAAAGCATTTGTTTTGTTATTTTGAGAAAGTACTTGAGTGTTTAAAACTAGAACCTACGAAGGTTGGTTAGCCATGGTGAAATGCAAAATTCACTTCATTTTATTTGAAAGTGCTTACATTTATATCACATTTAAAAGAAAAAAGTACCACTAGAACAATAATATCACAATGAATATTATATCGAGAATTATATCAGTAAGTAAAAATATGAAAATATATAATAATACATATACTACCTATAAATAATATACATTAAATATGCCTATTTATAATCATTTAATATAATGACCATTTATTTTTCTTCAAGTGAATACGTGAAATTTGCTGTCAAGTTTATTTACTTATCTGCTGATTCATCTGAATGATGTGTATTAATATCTTTTTTCAACAATAGGAAATAATATAGCTGTGATTTGTAAAGTTAGATAACGGTAATGCCCTTGGAGATTGCTTCTATACCACATTGAAGAAAAGTGTTTGTTCTCATTAAAAAGAAATAGAAATATAAGACCTCAGTTTTCATATGCTAACTTTGAC
>NW_011919978.1:0-1147 GCF_000151845.1 Pteropus vampyrus
CAAATGAACCCATAAATATCACTTGCTTAATTTCTAATGAGAACTTTAATGATGAGAAAACAGTTCAAGTCTGTTTTTCTTCTGCAAAAAAAAAAAAAAGTTTCACTCATTTCTTACATTAGAATACTGCAAACTTACTAGATTTTGTTAACCAGTGTCACCATAATAAAATAAAATAAAAATAAAATAAATAAAAAGAATCATGCAGTAAATTCATTCTTAAGAAAACCTTTGTTTCAAAACACCATATAATCAGAGAGCAAAAGTTAGCAATTCAGAGTGTTTTCTAATTTTGATCAAATAAATGGCCAAGAAGTTTTGAATACATTTAGAAATTAAAGTCAGTAACTAATACACCTCAATTATCTGGTGCGTGTATTTTTCTGCTTCCTTTAGTATATTGTTGTTCTTCAGACCTTTTAACTCAATGTGCAGGTTTTCTATAAAAATTATACTGTGTATACATGTTATATAAAAATTATACTGTGTATCTTGATTTCTATGTTTTAATTTTTATCCATTGTTTCTGGACTAGACCATCAGAAGTAATCTCGCTTTAATGGATACTTTACATGTGTCTAATTTATTGTACACCAAATTCAAAAGAATTGAAAATAATCTTTGAGTAGAAAGAGAGACTAAGAATTTATAGCAGTTGCAGCATCTATTTTTTAAATTTTTTCTTTTGTTCAATTTAAGTCAAATTTGTCTATTTTTTTCCTTATCTCAATCAAGGCGAATTCAATTCTTTTGCTTTAATCTTTATTGAAAAAAATTTCTTTTTGTATTTGTGTGCATGTACATTTGGAAAACAAGCTGAAAAATGTAGGTGTGCATTTTTTCCATGATTTATTTGCTCATCTACTCAAGTGGAAGAATTCCCCTGAGAGAACAAGTTAAATATATGATGAAATAACTCTGTTGCTACCTATTTTTTTCTTGCTTTTAGAAAAATAATGACAAACCTCTAGCCCATATTCCTTTTTTTAAGCTAATCTCTTAAGAGGTTTTAATTGATTATATTTTAAAGGACTAGAAAGACAATATTAGCAACATTCCAATATTCTCTTTTATGGTGTGTATATCTTTTGTCTTGATAATTTTTGTTTAGCAGGATATAATAAGAAATGTAAAATGTCAGGGGCTA
>NW_011919979.1:0-3225 GCF_000151845.1 Pteropus vampyrus
TCACGATAGGTCGAGGACACAGACGTAGCCCGGAAGAGATCTCAAGCGCGAAAGCCTGAGAAGGATCATGTGACCCACTTAATCCTGTCGACACAGGGGCGTCTTTCTCCTGGGTCCTCCCAAACACACACAATTGCTTCCAGTAGTAATCACAAGAGATTGCTCTGAGGGCATCGTCTGACTTGAAATGCCAAGATTATTCTTTTTTTCCTTTTGTCATGAACATGAGTCTGTTTCCTGATCTATTCTTTTCCATTGACAGAATGTCAATCCCTGTTTTAGTTGGTAAATCGATAGCCTAGATGTTCGTATATCGCAGGGAAAGGCCGCTATCATGGTTATTCACAAACGTGTTCACTTCCGTGTACTGAATAATCTGCTCACTCATGCAAACTTCTGTTGGCCTTCATGAGTATGTTTGCACTGAATTCATAGACTTATTTGTTATTTAATACCTCATTCTTACAGGATTATATAACGTCTTCTTTTGCGTGTTGAAGTTGTATCTATTCTTTTCGCAAATTTTCTCATGACTGACTTGCTTCTTCTATAGAGAGGTGCACTTAAGGCAGTGGTCCGATTGCCACATGTAAGTAAGTTTTATTGCATCAGAAATATGAAATGAAATTCGACAGGTTCACTCTACAGGACACCAAGTCATGTGCTTCCAGTAGTCCCTACCCATTTTGTAAAACTCCATGCCGTATCTCTGGGCAATACCAACAGGCGACACGTTTGAATGATAACAATATGATTGATCTGTAGCAGAGACTTTCAAGGTCTAGTGGCTTGAGGATTGTTTGTACCCACAGTCCTGTGTTCTACAAGCAAATAGCCCATATCAGGGAATTGGCCTTTTCCTGAAGTAGCAGTTTAAGTGCCATGACCCAGGTTTTATGTAGAGATGGAGAAAGAGAAATAAAACCCCACCTGAGACCGATTTCCCCTGCGAATCTCTCTGAGTGATCAGATCTGAAGCCAGCATCGCTGACCACTGCCCAGTTAAGCTGTTGAAACACACGAACACCGTTAGGACATTTTGGCAACTGCTCCCACGGGAGAAGTTTTCAGTGCGGAGATTTTGCTAAAGCCTATGAAGAGTGCTGAGGCCAAGAGAGCTGAATGTCCAGGGAACAGATAAGCAGACCAACAGACGGTCCCCAGAGATAGGTAATATCTACTTTCTCTCCAGCAGCATCTCCCTTACTATTCTCACGCCTGATGACGAAGCAACCCAAGTGTTTGTTGCCAGGCCTTGTCTCATATCAACAGTTGTGATGACTCGGCTCTGAAGGTCATTGTGAGGCGTGATGACCCGTCTAGCTCCCTAACCAATCAGGCCCTGGGACTCAGGCAAATAGTGGGAGGGGGAGGGTTGGAACTGCTCCCCTCTCTACTTGAGTTCCCTTCTAGATCCTTTGCCGCTCCTGCAGGAACCGAAGCTGCTCAGTGGTCTAGGATAGAAAACATGCACATACACCAAGTCAATGTGGCATTTTCTTCTGCCATCAACAACCCGATTGAGCTGAGGAACTCCAACCCTGATGTGTAATGTCAGGTTTAAGACTGTCATTTGTCCAAATTAGTAAAAATACAATGCATCCAGAAGGCTTTAGGGTCAAGGGCACAAGGGACAGGTGATCCGATTTCCTGTCACATTCCTGTGGGATCTCGGGCAAATGCCATCAACTCTGATCCTCTTTACAAAGCAGGGAACACAACAGCAACTCCACTCTTAGCGGTTTCTGAAGATCAGATGGGACGAGACAGTTTTCCCCACTCATGTGCGGTGTGGCTCACAGCGGTATGTTACATTGGTGGACTGTGGTCTGAAAATATTAAAGGGAAACTTTCGTAAATAAGCAATTCACATATGTGATACCTGTCTCCTCTCTTCTGGCAACTCTTGCTTACTCACCTTATTCAGCCCCAAACCAGAATTAACCCAGGTGCTGGCGATCAGTGTTCAGATCTTTCCTTTGAGTATGCACACAAATTTCTGAGAGCCAATGTGAGTCGCCTCGCTTCCTCTTGGTCCTTCAGTTATCGGGCCATGGGATTTACAGAAAGGCAGTGTGATAAGCTGAATGGGAACTATTTTGCTCCTTCTTTGCTCTCTAATCCAGACCAACTTGATTCCTGTAGGAAATGCAGCAGCTCAGAATGTCTCCACGGTCTGAGTGATATTCAAATACACCTTGTCATGGTATTTACCAGATGAATTGACTAGATAAACCCCAACCTAGATGGGAAATAGCTATGAGGAGAACTAGCATTTGCCCACATTCGTAACATGCTGGTGTACACAGAAGTGGTTGGAGCAGAAGCTCGAGAGACAGGCTGCTTGTATTCCAGTCCAGGTTCTGTGTGATCTCGGGCAAGTCTTTTGACCTATCGGATTCACATGTTCAGCCTTTGTTAAGTGGGGATGACAGCTACACTTCCTCCCTTAGGTGTTGTGAGGTTGTTGGCTATGCAAATGCTTGTACTCAATCATGTATGTACATTCAATCGTATCCCTGAAAGATTTGCCAACATCTGCTGATGAGAACCTCAGCTGGAATGAATCAGCATGCAACATGTTCTCAGAGAGCTGGGCCAACAATCCTTGCAGACATGCATTAGCTCAGTTCCAGTTTTCACTGGAACCGGATATGCTGAAGTCTGCCTGGGACACAGATTGCTCTAAGTCTGTGCCTCTAGGCTGGAAGCACTGCTGCTGGCGGTACTTAAGGTTTTCAGGGAGTCGTTACTCCAACTGAGGTAGAAGGTGATAAGGTTCCATATCCTACGCATGTACCAAATTTCGGCCTCTGTCTACAGTGCCTTTGTGATGGCTGCTGCCTATGCATCTGTGGCAACAGAGTTCCTGATCCTAAGGGCGATCAGGGAAAACACTCGTTGTACCCCGTGGCACAACAAAGCCATTCCAACATGACTTCAGCCCAGAATCCATAAACCTATTGAAGCACTCATTGCCGTCGATGAGCCCCTTGAGTCTGATGATAATAATTTGCGATTTTCTGGAAGAAGAATTTTATTAATATGATCAAGGTAGTGGGGACCCCCGAAGTATGTCTAGCATCTATCGAAAACAAACAGCAAACTGATCTAGATAAAGAGGGAAGAAATAAAAAATAAAAAAAAAATACTGAAAGACAGGTTCAGAATTTGATCCAGTGGGAAATCCTTTTCGTAATAAAACAGATAGGATGTGGTAAGTTT
>NW_011919980.1:0-1885 GCF_000151845.1 Pteropus vampyrus
GCTAGTCACTAGTGAATGTTAGAAGGGAAAAAAAAAAAGCATTCCTTTGCTAACACAATATGACAGATTCTCAATGTTCACAAACTTTAAAAACATAACGAGAATCTTTTAATTCCTTACTTAATCAACAGTTGTTATAAATATCTTCCTAAACAACTACAAAATAATTAAAGTATTTATTCAAACATATAAAACTGATTTTTCTTTTTCATTCATCACTGAAAGTGCTTATTACACTTTAAAATGGTGTAAAATGTCACTCGGAATTTTTTCAGTTTTCAGTATGTAAAATGCCTGCTTAAAATACATAAAAGTCTACAGCAATATGCATTGCAAGATACTTTAGATTTAATGAATGCTACTAAAACTGCTTATACTTCTAATGTTTTGCATCATTCACTTTCACAGACTGGTAGAACTACAAGAATTTGCTTCATAATTTCTTATTAACTACTTAAATTTTCTTGTTGTGTACCAAATTTAGATTATGTTGTTGCTATATAAATAGTTGATTTAGGTGAACTCCTTAATGCTTTAATATGTCTGATCTATTTGTTTCACAGTGGGTTTTTTTTTATACATTTTTAGAGCCTAGTATAAGTTCCCAGGGGGTAATAGACATTTACAGTCTGTAGATAGAATGTATTTTAAAGAATTAAAGAATATGTTTCCAAAATATTTTTTGTGTAATTGCAATAAAACTTACCATTTTCTCTCTTGGAATGTAGTTTCAAGATGACAGGATTAAAATTTTCCTTTTATAAGATTCTTCTATAAACAACCAATTATTTAATTAGAAATGGATTGAAATCAACCCTGTTGTATCTTTCTTGTAAGCTAAAAGTTTTAGAGGGCAAGGCTAGCTTTTATATATTTTTGAATCCCTAGAACTTATCCTAGTTTATGGCACATAGTAGGCACTTAGTAAATGTACATTAAATAACTGATTTGTCTATGTATGTGGGTGTGGTTGAAGCAAAAATACTATCCTTCTTTAAGCTAAAATTGTAGACAGCCTATATTTGATGAATGTGAATATATATATATATATATATATATATATATATACATATATATACACATGTAAGTGTGTATGTGACCTTTAGTCTGAATTTCCTAATACCAAGTTGTTTTTTTCTGCCTATGGATGAGATTTTTATGCTCCAGTTGAAGCATATTTTTTCAAATAATAAGTATGTGGTCGATTCACTTTACATCTGTACTTTTTTTTCCTTTTCCTATATACTTTTGTTTAAATAAAATGGCCTTACTGTTTGGTTTCTCATTAGATTTTTGTTCAGAGGGAATATTAATTGAAATACAAAATGGAAAAACTAAAGAAACCAAGTAAACTAATGAGAGTGTCTCAGTTTCTTCTCCTTGGACCAAAGTTATTTATTGATGAATTGAGCCACTTACTGCCATTGCAGTTGTGGGAGTGGATAATTCTACTTACAGAAATTTTCAAGAATAGCAAATTTCTTATATATTGTGAATCCCAGGAAAGAATGAGGTAAATTCTTTTTCCTTTTTCTCATTTTCCAGTGAGTCGAATACAAGAAACAAAGACTTGCTATGTAAACATACAAATATATATATATATATATTTATGTGCTACTCGCACTTGAGTAACTTGAATATTGATTATACATTTAGAAGGAACACCCAGAATGCGTCTCGTATAAAATTATCTGTCAGTTCTGATAGTCTAAGTGTCGATACTGGAAGATGCCGTCCTCCTCCCCTTAAAGAATAAAACAGTACCTTAAGGAATTTGGTATATGCAAAAGTGTACCTAGTTTGGGATACTTTGCATAGAAAGCTCACAGGAAATTAGATTTGGTTAGAAGCTAACAGCTGGGGAGGCAGGAGGTAGAGAGAGGAA
>NW_011919981.1:0-2618 GCF_000151845.1 Pteropus vampyrus
GAGGGAGGAGGCAGGCCCCTAATGCTTCCCATGCATCAAGACTGCACTTGACTTTGTACATCCTCTCTTTCATCCTCGTAACACGTGAGGCCCACAGTAATATTTATACCCTTTTGAAAAACTAAGAATAGCAAGGATAATGTTATTCCTGTAATGTTAAATACTTTTGCAAATGCCACACTTAGAAAGAGACAGAATAGCAAGTCGAGAGCTGTTCTCTCGCTTAGAAGGAGATATTTTTGCACAATGCTTTGAGCTGAATTGTGTCACCCCCAAAATTCATATGCCAAAGCTCTAACTCTGAGTACCTCAGAATGCGAACATATTTAGAGATAGGGCTTCTGCAGGGTGAACTAAGTTAAAATGAGGGCATTAGGGTGGGCTCTAATTCAATATGACTGATGTCTTTGTTTAAAAAAAAAGATTAGGTCACAGACACACACAGAGGGAAGATGACGTGAAGATACAGGGAGAAGGTGGTCGTCTACAAGACAAAGGCAAAGACCTCAGAAGAAATCAGACCATTGACTTTGAACTTCCAGTCTCCAGAACTGTGAGGAAATAAATATCCATTGTTTAAACTATGTGGTATGTGATACTTTGTTACAGAAGCCGTAGAAGAATTAATATGCATTACAAGTCTCATCTATCTATCTATCATCTATCTATCTATCTATCTATCTATCTATCTATCTATCTATCATCTATCTATCATCTATTTATCTATCATCTATCATCTATCCACTAATTCATACATTTTCTATATATATATATATACATTCATATATATAAAAGTTATAAAGTAACCTTTAATTGAAATATAAAACGGTCTAAACAAGACATTGAGTTGCCTCATCCCCACTACCCTAAAACAACGTCCATTTTAATGGCAACACGAAGTCTCCCCTCTTTGTCCATCGATGCTTGTGATGCTTCTACTCAGCTGTAATCAGAGCATATGTATGCAAGATGCTCTAATATTTCCCCTGATTTTAGCACTTAAATATTTATTTAAAAATTATAAAATACAATCAATTCTGCTAAATTACATACTATTTTGTAGTTATGTATTGAAATATTATTAAGTATTTAATTATCATTTGCATATGTTCATGACAGTAATACAGAATCGTATTAGCAAATGTACACAGAGTAGGAATATAATCTACAAAATAAATTTAAAAATCACTCATTACTTTATTATTCAGAGATATTTGATGTGAATGTTTTACAGTTAGTCTTTTTATTTTAAATGTGCATGATACACACATAGACACATAGATATTTACAAATATTTAATATACTTTTCTGTGTTCTTTACATAGGAAAGATACGTAATCTTTATTTGTTATCTCCGAGGCCAAAATTTTTACAAATTTTTGTTGCCGTGATTTTCATTTAAAGAAGCTTTTACTTTTGCATATCTCAACCTTTTGAATTGTGTGAGATTTCGTTATTTTCAAGCTTCAAAACTATGGATTTTTTTCTGAGATCAGGTAAGAATTCAGTTTCACTTGTTTTAAACCAAGTTTTTAAGATATCCGGAATTTATTTTGCTACAGACTTTTAAATAAGTCCACTCATGTCTTCCACCAAGTAGCTAAGAAACTGTCCTAATATCTGTCAAATTGCTCCCCCTCTTCACTGGATACCTTTTCTATTTCTGTGTTACAAATTCCACAAACGTAGTGATCTAAGGGCAGTACCCCACAGTTGGCTCACAGTTCCGTAGTCAGAAGTCTGAACACTATGTGTCCCCAACCCCTGCTCAGGGTCTCACAAGGCCATAGTCCATGTAACAATGACTGTGTCCTCATCTGGAAAAGTATTTACTTACAGCTCCCTCAGACTGTTGGCAGGATCTGTTTCTTGCCATCATAAGATAGAGGTCCCTGTGTTGTCACTCACTGCTGGTGGCTGGGAGTCAGTCACAGCCCCAGAGGCTGTCCTTGGCCCTGGCTACATGATGCCCTCTGTGATCTTTGTCCCACTTTGCACTTTCTGAAAGGACTCAGTCGCTTTTAAGGTCTCATCTCATTACATCAGGCCCTTCTAGAATAATTTTCCTTTCTATTAACTCAAAGTCAACTGATTAGGAATTTTAACTGCATTTGAAAAGTTTCTTCATCTTTGTCATGTTAGGTTTAACCATGGGGGCTAAAATTCATGGTGCTCAACATTCCAACTCACACTCAAGGGGCTGGGGTCTTCTGCAGAGCAGGTATAGCAGAGGGCAGGAATCTTGGGGGCCGTTCCAGAATTCTGCCTGACACACCCACTAAATTTTGATACTGTCCTTATTATACGCTAGTATTCTTCATTTCTGTTCTGTATCCTATAACCTGCTAATGAGCTCTGCTGTTTCGGCCCTTATTTGTCCTTGGGCCCATGCTATGTTGATCTCACTCTTACAGAATTATAAAATGTTTGTAATATAGTTAGCCTTGTTGCCCTCCCCTCATTTTATTTTCTTATTTCAAAAATA
Source organism: Pteropus vampyrus (assembly GCF_000151845.1). NCBI lineage: Eukaryota > Metazoa > Chordata > Mammalia > Chiroptera > Pteropodidae > Pteropus > Pteropus vampyrus. The sequence goes on from NW_011919981.1 coordinate 2,486, forward strand.
GTCGATTGTGTTCTCTTTTATTATTTATTTACTTTCTCAAATGAACTCTAGCATCATTTATCAAGTCTTCAGTCTCCATATCTTGAGTACTGACTCATCTGAATTTTGATTCCGACTTAGCGAAACCTCTGCA
>NW_011919982.1:0-1322 GCF_000151845.1 Pteropus vampyrus
GACGGACATGGATATAGAGCTCCTCGCCTTCCCTCAGACCTACCAGATCTGTGGGACAAGGTTCCTTCCCGGTGCCACGCCAGGCAGTGGTGACATCGGTTCAAGCACAGTGGTTCAAACAAAGCCTGCCCTGCCAGGTCCGGGCACAGTGTGGGTCCTGCCAGCCACCGTGTGGTGGGTGGAGGGGCCGTGTCCCCATTCCAGAGAAGGGGGTGACATCGTTCTGACTGGAGACACTGGAGGGGACCCGCCACTCTTGGCAGCGATGAGGGCGCAGCCTCCCCCTGCTGCCCTTTCCTGGCTGCTTCTGTCCCATAAAGGGACCAGCCGGGCGAGCCGTGACCTTGGCAGAACTTGGGACACGGCAGGAGGAAAACCGGGCAGAGCCAGCAGCCGGGGAAGGTGAGATGAGGCTGGACTCTCAGGGCCCCAAACCAGACCTGGACCTGTGAATCTCGACCCAGACTTCACGGCGAGGTGGACGCACCCGCCCTCCCCACATCGCAGAGAAGTCCCGGCTGGAGATGGGGCGCTGTCGAGCTGGGTGCAGGGTGCTGAGGGCCGTACTTGCTGGTTCTTAAGTGTTTCTTCAGCAGCTTGCTGTTCGAGTGTACGTTAAACCGTATTTTATTCCTGTTTTGTAGGTTTTTAGTTAGCAGAATTTAAATAAAGAAATGGGAAGATTTATGACTATTGGAGCTTAGACAAAATTTAAAAAGAGACCTGTGGGTCCCAGCTGGAGACGCCTGCTGCTCAGGCAGCCCCAACCCCGCACACGGCTCGTGGGTGGAAAGGCCACATGACTCTCACCATTGTACTTGGTCCTGCCCCAGCCAGTGGTGGCACACAGCGACCCGGCGGGGAAGTCATCGTCAGCGTCAGGCAGGCACACGGCGGACACGGTCTTAGAGAAGCGGGCGGGCGTGGCCAGCTTCAGCAGGGTGATGTCGTTGCGGACGGTGAGCATGTTGAACTTGGGGTTCTTGAAAACCTGTGGGGCGAGGCCAGAACTGCAAAGTGAGGCCCTGGCATAAATCAGCGACCCGCAGCTGTCAAGGAGAGAAACTCCTCTGCCGATGACCCATTCAGGGCGAGGAGACCCTGACCGGCCGCGAGCATTCTGAGGCCCAGTGCCGGGTCTGCAGGCTCCCCTCCCTCCTGCCCCTGTCCCAGCCCCTCGGCCGAGCTTCCCCGGCCAGTGCGGCAGGGCCTGGGCATACCTTGGCGATCTTCAGGACCTGGACATTCTCCTCATCCGAGCCCTGGTACAAACTCCCCGGCCACGACCAGGTGGGAGGTCCTATGGGAAGCACGTGGGGCTG
>NW_011919983.1:0-1913 GCF_000151845.1 Pteropus vampyrus
GTGGGGTCAGTGCTCCTCACCCGCTGGCCTACCCTGCATGGGAGAGACCAGGGGCTTCCCTGCCCTGGCCCCGCCCGGGCCCCACGTGGTCCTCATCCTTCGCCGTCACGACGGACATGGATATAGAGCTCCTCGCCTTCCCTCAGACCCTACCAGATCTGTGGGACAAGGTTCCTTCCCGGTGCCACGCCAGGCAGTGGTGACATCGGTTCAAGCACAGTGGTTCAAACAAAGCCTGCCCTGCCAGGTCCGGGCACAGTGTGGGTCCTGCCAGCCACCGTGTGGTGGGTGGAGGGGCCGTGTCCCCATTCCAGAGAAGGGGGTGACATCGTTCTGACTGGAGACACTGGAGGGGACCCGCCACTCTTGGCAGCGATGAGGGCGCAGCCTCCCCCTGCTGCCCTTTCCTGGCTGCTTCTGTCCCATAAAGGGACCAGCCGGGCGAGCCGTGACCTTGGCAGAACTTGGGACACGGCAGGAGGAAAACCGGGCAGAGCCAGCAGCCGGGGAAGGTGAGATGAGGCTGGACTCTCAGGGCCCCAAACCAGACCTGGACCTGTGAATCTCGACCCAGACTTCACGGCGAGGTGGACGCACCCGCCCTCCCCACATCGCAGAGAAGTCCCGGCTGGAGATGGGGCGCTGTCGAGCTGGGTGCAGGGTGCTGAGGGCCGTACTTGCTGGTTCTTAAGTGTTTCTTCAGCAGCTTGCTGTTCGAGTGTACGTTAAACCGTATTTTATTCCTGTTTTGTAGGTTTTTAGTTAGCAGAATTTAAATAAAGAAATGGGAAGATTTATGACTATTGGAGCTTAGACAAAATTTAAAAAGAGACCTGTGGGTCCCAGCTGGAGACGCCTGCTGCTCAGGCAGCCCCAACCCCGCACACGGCTCGTGGGTGGAAAGGCCACATGACGCTCACCATTGTACTTGGTCCTGCCCCAGCCAGTGGTGGCACACAGCGACCCGGCGGGGAAGTCATCGTCAGCGTCAGGCAGGCACACGGCGGACACGGTCTTAGAGAAGCGGGCGGGCGTGGCCAGCTTCAGCAGGGTGATGTCGTTGCGGACGGTGAGCATGTTGAACTTGGGGTTCTTGAAAACCTGTGGGGCGAGGCCAGAACTGCAAAGTGAGGCCCTGACATAAATCAGCGACCCGCAGCTGTCAAGGAGAGAAACTCCTCTGCCAATGACCCATTCAGGGAGAGGAGACCCTGACCGGCCGCGAGCATTCTGAGGCCCAGTGCCGGGTCTGCAGGCTCCCCTCCCTCCTGCCCCTGTCCCAGCCCCTCGGCCGAGCTTCCCCGGCCAGTGCGGCAGGGCCTGGGCATACCTTGGCGATCTTCAGGACCTGGACATTCTCCTCATCCGAGCCCTGGTCAAACTCCCCGGCCACGACCAGGTGGGAGGTCCTATGGGAAGCACGTGGGGCTTTAAGGACCTGGAACATGCCCTGGTCCCTTTGCCCGCCCAAACTGGAGCTAGAAACAGAGCCTTGAGCCTGCCCGGGCCCTCACCTGACCCCACAGTGGGCAGCGGTCACCACCCAGTCCTCGCTGATGAGGGAGCACACACAGAAGTGGAAGCCGGTGCTGTCCTGAGGGAACATGGCAGGGTTGGTGCTGGCTGGACACCGGCAGCTCCCAGCGGGCCCACCACCCAGTGTGTCCCCGACTCGTGCAGAATCCCCCACTCACCTGCAGAGTCACCTGCCAGGGCCAGGAGCCAAGGACGGCGTCCTCCCCATTGACAATCATGGACAGGCCACTTAGCATGGATTGGATGGCGGGGACCCCGCAGCCTGAGATAGGAGTGTGGAGTGAGTTATGGAGGCCAAAGGTCGACTCTGTGCCTTTTCCCCAGGTCCCAGGGCCCCAGGAATACCCCACGGACAACTCAGTCTGCTCTGTGCTTCT
>NW_011919984.1:0-1985 GCF_000151845.1 Pteropus vampyrus
TTAAAAGTGCTGGGTTTGAGGACCCAGAAGGCTGGTCGAGCTGAAGCCACACCTGCCCCACTGCTCACTGTTGTTAGGAGCCACTAACTGTTCAGAGAACTACATGTCCCTCTGAACCTGTCTTCCCCATCCCTGCACAGGGGTGAGGCCTCAGGACAGCCTCAGAATCATCTACCTCCTCCCCAGGGGCCTGGATCACACTGGCTGGTCTGATCCAATCCTCCTGGTGGCCCCACTGTAGAGATGGGGCTGGCGAGGCTCAAAGCGGGAGGGAATTGCTCAGGCTCACACCGTCATGCATGGTTGAACTGGAAATAGTAATCCCTGGGTGCCTTGTTGGCCTCAGGGTTGGGGAGATAGGCTTCTGGGCCTCCGCCTGCCCTGGCGTTCACCGAAGCCAGTGCCTAGGAGTGTGAAGCAGGACAGAAGCCAAAGGAAGGACACGGAGCCGTGTTCAGGGAGGTGACGCCTGCCTGGGGCTCCCCACTATATCCCTGTGCACCAGGCTGTTACCTGGGGACCTTGAGGTGACAATCCCTTTCCTGGGTGTGTGCCAGGTTGGGCAGAATATGCCAGAGCAAGCCTGGGACAGCCAGCAGCTGTGGCCATGGCTGAGCTTGAGGCCAGGATCAAGGGCAAAGGTGAGGCTAAACAAGGTGGCCCTCAACCCACAGCCAAGGGGAAAATGAAATCTCACAGCTGCTTTTCATTCCCATTGCACTTGGCTTCCTCCTCCAGGCCCTGTGGCAGCAGCCAGAGCTGGCCATGATTCAAGCCCAAACCTAGTCTCCCATGGTCTGGAGCAGGGATCTCAACCCCCAGGCCACGGACCAGTTCTGGTCCACGGCTTGTTAGGAACCGGGCCACACAGCAGGAGGCAAATGACAGAAGCTTCATCTGTATTTTCAGCTGCTCCCCAGCGCTAGCATCAGCTCCTCAGCTCCACTGCAGATCATTCGGCATTAGATTCTCATAGGAGCACCGGTCCCTGGTGCCAAAAAGATTGGGGCCCGCTGGTCTGGAGGACCTTGGACCAGTAATTTAGTCAATCTGTTAGTTGTTCAAAATCCCCTGGGCAGTGTGGTCAAGTAGGGGGGGGGCGGGGGGGAGGGAGGATGCAGCGCCCCAAGTTCGGGTGAGAGCGCACGTGGCCAGGGTGGAGGGTGCTTTCCCCTGCCGCCCTGCCCCAGGTCAGGGCATGACCAAAAGGCTCAGTGAGGGCTTATTTCAACATCCGTGGTGGTCACTTGGCCTGTTTGCAGTATGGCTTGCAGGGGCTCACTGCCCGCTGCCCATTCATCCAAGTGCCATGGGCCTCTGGAGTTGAGCATGCAGCATCCAGGGCAAGACTGGTCCCAGTCAAGCCCGGGCATCCCTGAGACCGCCCCAGCGGGAGGTGATGGAGGCCTCATTCTGGCTTGGGCAACAGGGTGGACAGTGAGGCCCTTTCCCAGCAATTGGGAAACTGAGGAGGGAGAAATTTGAGGTGAGGCTGCCAGGCACGGGACAAACCTCTCAAAACGCATGGAGGGCCCTGGTGGAGACACTGAGCGCCCACATTGATCCTCTGGCCGCCTCTGGAAGGTGGGACCTGAGTGGGGGAGGGGCCGGGCAGGTGCGGAGCGAATGCTGAGGCCTGAGCCCACCGGGAGCTGTGGCCGTGGCCTTGGGGGCCGACAGCTAGCCGGGGCTCTGCGGCCCCTGTGGCCTCTGCGTCTCCTGGGCCCCTTCCGCACAGGCAGCCGAAGCCTGGGAAGCTGCACAGCTGCCGGTAGGGGCGGGGGCGGTGGGCCCGCAGGTGTCTCACTACAGCTGGGGGAGGGGCCAGAAACTGGCCGGGCCGGGGCGGGACCAGCGGCCCTCTGATTCCCCTCGCCCAGGCACCACTCTACCGCGAGGCAGACGCATCCAAGACAGTTCCGCCAACCCCGCCCAAAAGAAGGACCTCTAAGGGCGGAGTGTTAGATGCTCGGCTTTCTGCAAAT
>NW_011919985.1:0-1238 GCF_000151845.1 Pteropus vampyrus
CGTGAGAATCCCGCTTGGCAGACGGAGAAACAAGCTTCGCTGACTCCCAAGCCTGAGCTCACTCCACCGCACGAGAGATGGCAGACAAAAGGCCCAGCGACGGCGGCTTGTTCCAAGCTGTGCTTTGGGTGTGGAAGCCTCTCATTGGCTGCAATGCCACAGAGATGGAAACTCACCCCCACGCCCCCTCCTGTGGTCCTAGCTGTCAGGGGAGGGGGCGCACCTTCCGCGTGGGTCTCTGAAGTCCTGCTGTGCCCAGGCCTGGGCGCCTCTTTACCTTCCGTCTCTGCCCACTGACATGCTGCCAGGCAGTTGCTTAGCAACCTCTCCAGCAAGAATGTGCATCCTGGCATAAATTGCTGTTACGCATGGCGAGAGATTTCTCTTTCCTTCTCTCTCCTGCGTTTTAAGCAAAGAGACAACCTAAAATAGGACATTTTTTTTCTTTTCTTTCTTTCTTTTTTTTTTTTTTTGACAGACAACTTCTGTGTAAATGTTGAAATCTGTGTTGTCTGTCAGGAGCACTCAATCTGAAAACTTTGCTGAAGAGAATGTATATTTAGTAACGAGTGACAAAGGGAAGTAGACATTGAGATGTCAATTATTCCGGCTAGTTAATGCAAAAGCCGGGTATTTAAATCAAGTGGCTTGGGGAAAAGAGAGATGGGCTTAGTACCGGACCTCGTATTTTAAACAGTGCAGGGATCTGTTTTGTTGGATTCCATCTGTCGCTAAGGATGTCCACAGTGTCAGCCTAACCCTTGAAGTATCTGTGAGAGCATCTTGGCTGCTAAATCAGTGCTCGCTCTGAATTCTTGCAGGAAAAGGTGCTGGATTTATAGGCAAAGAGGCTTAAAACTGTGGGTTTTCATATTAGGGCAGTTGTTTGTTAAAATAGCAAAGATTTCTGAATGAGTTGGTAAATAGCCTGCCCTCCTCCCCGCTCCTTAAGGCCCTTCTAGACTCTTCTTAGGACCCCTGTGACCTCTCTTCTGTCCCCTCCCCCTGCCCCACACAGCCTGGGCCCCAGGACCCTGTTCCAGTGGGCTTTTATGTGGTCGGCACCGAGCTGTCCCGCTTGTGTAGTCTGCCACCCCGTCCCCTATAACCCTACAGTAATAGTTCTTGACCGGGGCACTTTCGTTCCTAGGGGAGATTTGGCAATGTTTGAGATATATTTGGTTTACATAACTATGGGGCAGGGGGTGGGGACTTGCTACTGGCTCCTGGGATGCTTG
>NW_011919986.1:0-1287 GCF_000151845.1 Pteropus vampyrus
ACAGGCACTGCAGCTGCGCCCCCTCTGCTGTCAGGCTCTCCCCTCCCCTGGGCTATTTTAAAACTTAATTTCTTCAAAAACCGGCTGGCTCATTCAGAAGATAATTGGTCACGTCTTGGGCTGGGAGGGGCTCATCTTGGCACATCTTGGTGGGGTCTCTCGTTCCCTAGCCTGGCCCCGTGGGTGGGGACGCCCGCCACCCCCTGCAGCTGAGTGACCTTGGGCAGATGCCCCCTGAGCAGCCTCCCCTCCTATGAAGATACACGAGGCCAGGGATTCAAGTTTGGGCGAGAGTGACGGGGTCGCCGCCCTCACAGGCTTCTGTGGTGGGGCAGACAGTGGGGGTAAAAGGGGAGATTTCGGAGAGTGTGGGGGGGCATGCAGACAGCGGGACTGGGGGATGGGGCCTGAGGGGCAGGGCAGGGAGGCCATCCTGCCGCCCCTCCTGGCATTGCGTGCACGGATGTTCTGGGTGGAGGGGTGGGGGGGTCTCTCCCTTCTACCAGCCAGTGTGGGAGGGGGCTGGGAGAGGCAGTGGAGCCCGGGAGCTCCCTCCAGGCAGAGGCCCCAGGCACAAAGCGGGCTGTCCCTGAGCTGTCTGGTGGTCAGCGCAGCTGCGTCCGGAGGGGCATGGCCATTTCCCAGGGCGGGGCAGACGCGGATGCTGGATCGGCCACACAGGCCCGCGAGAGCTCAGACACCTCAGGGGAGCAGGAGGGGTGGCTCATGGGGGAGGCCAGGACCCGCCTGGGCAAGAGCCCTGGGGTGAAGGGCTAGAGCTGCAGAGGGCGCAGGTGGGCACTGCTGGGTGGGTACTGGGTCCAGAGACCCCAGGCAGGCTGAGAAGGGGGGCTCCACGGCTCCCACACAAGGTCTGGACTATTCTGCCCTGTCTACCGCCGGCTTCCTGCCTTCTCTTCCTTCCTCCACACCCCAAACCATGAGAAACCATGAATTGTTCTGCTGTTGGGTGGCCAATAAAAATGTTACGTCAGCTTTCCAGTACCTTCTGGACCCCGGTTCTGCCAGAGCCCAGGTTCCTCCCTGTGACCAGGATGCCGGGGCGGGGAGCCCCTGCATGTCTGCCGGTGGTGTCCAGGGCCCGCCATAACCCCCACATGGCTGGCCGCCTTCTGGGGACCCTGAGCGGGTCCTCAGCCTCAGTCCGTTGGCTTTGTCCTGCAGGCTGGTATATTTTTTTTATTAAGAGATAATTCATATACCATAAAATTCACACTTTTAAGCATAGTTTAGCATTTTTCTTATTTTCACAATGTGCAGCTGTCA
>NW_011919987.1:0-1061 GCF_000151845.1 Pteropus vampyrus
GCGGGGGGGCGTATCTGCTCACCACCCTCAGTAGAAGCTGCTTCTCCTGGGTGAGGTCAGTGGGGGCCTGAGGCCTCCCTCGGGGAGCCAGGGTTGGAGGGAATGGCCCTGGCGGGGGAGGACTGCCTGCCTTCTCATCTGTCCCCGGGCTGTGGTGACAGGGGCCTGTCCTCGGCTGGCTTTCCAGCACCAGCTCCCTAGAGAAGGCCAGGAGAGCTCCAACCGGGGTCCCTGGCCCCTGCCCGCTGACCACAGCCCCCGCAGGGCCCCATCCTTTACCATGACACCCCTCCCAACCTCGCCCCTCTGGTCATCTGATTTCTCTGACCCAAGTGTCCCCTGGCTTAGCCCTGCTCCTACCAGCAGGGGAAGATGGCACTTTGTCAGTTCAGAGTCACTCCGTCCATTGCCACCAGGGACCTGATGTCTTCGGGGTGAATGGTGGGTCAGAGTTGGGGGGGCGGTCCCTCCCTGCTGCTCCCAGCTGGGGTGTGCCCAGCATCCAGTCCTCCTGCCAGTCCTGCCTCCGGGTCCTGTCACTGCAGAGTGAGATTGTAGGTGCGTGTGAGGGGGGGGACCGTGAGGACAGCGGCCTGAGTCCCTCGGGCCCCAGTCCAGGCGGCTGGGCTGTCAGTCTGAAGTCTCTCCCTTCTCTTCCTCAGGTCTGGCCCAGAAAAAGACAGGCCCCACGGAGGTGAGTGTCCTGTGGGCCCTGCCCTGGCCTGCCTCTCCCCCTCCCAGAAGGCGGACGGGGAAGCGCTCAGCCCTGCCCGGGTCCTGCTTGGGGTCCTGCTCCGTGGCCCCAGGCAGCTTACATGGCTCTGGGCCCCCAGTACTGGCAAGTGTCAGATGGTGAAAATCCTGCCTGGTCCACCAGAGTTTTGAGTTTCACGGATGGGTGCGGGTGGGGGAGGGACGAGGCTCGCGGACTCAGCTCTGAGCCAATGAGGGGGAGGCCAGGGAGGGTGGCCGAGGAGTGGGGCAGCCCCAGGGGCTCCAGGTCCGAGGACCAGGTTCTCGCCAGGGGGCAATGCCAGTGCCTGCCCGCTCAGCACAGCTGC
>NW_011919988.1:0-1338 GCF_000151845.1 Pteropus vampyrus
TCATGAAGAGTCCTCAAAAAATTAGAAATAGAACTACCTTATGACCCAGCAATTCCACTTTTGAATATCTATCTGAAGAAATACAAACACTAATTCGAAATATATATGCACCCCAATGTTTACCGTAGCACCATTTACAATAGCCAAAATATTGAATAAACCTAAGTGTCCATCAATAGATTCCATTATATATATATATATATATATATATATATATATATATATATATAATAGAATATTACTCAGCCTTAAAAAAATAAAATCTTACCATTTGTGGCAACATGGATGAACCTAGAGGTGAAATAAGTAGATAGAGAGACAAATACCATATGATCTCACATAAGTTGGAATCTAAAGAACAAAACAAACAAACAAACAAACAAAAAATAGAAACAAACTCATTGATACAGAGAACAAACTGATGGTTACCAGATAGGAGGGGGATAGGGGACTGAGTGATAAAGGTGAAGGAATTAAGAAGTACAAATTAGTAGTTACAAAGTAGGCACTGTTTCATAACTAAATAATAACTGACTAAAACTTAGTTAACCATTTCCCAAAGACTTAGGTATCAAATACAGCGCATTTTGTTAATCTTCAAGAACAATAAATTGATTGTTATGAAATTATCAGTCATTCATGTATATCAACAATTAGCTGAACAGTGTTATGTACCAGGCACTTGGACATGGTTTTTACATATATTATGCTATTTAATCCTGTAACCCTAAAAAATATCTATCATTTTCCTCTTTATTAGGTGATACTTTGAAATCACTAAGATTAAAGTTGGTTCTGAAAATAATGTCTCCTCATTATGGAAAAAAAATAAATTTCATTTGTAATAGAGAGCAATGCAAAAATGAAAATCTGACAATACATTGCAACTATCTCTCTCTTTTTTTTTTAACACAAAAGGATTTCTTTAAAACAACAGTTAACAAAACACAAAATGTAAAGTCTGATTAAATCATTGAGGAAAATATGAGTAGAATTTTACTGCTGTGTAAGGATAATTTCATAGAAGACAGAGACCAGAATAAATATTGTTAAAACAAAAAAGCAAAGAAAACAACTTTAAGAAAACATGCTAAATGCAAAGAACATAAGAAGAAACCAAATGTCGAATATACCCCCCTCTCACTTCCCAAGCAGATACTGAAGCTTAGAGACTGTAGTGACAATTGATAATACGGGCTTCAGGTGATGTGCCAACGTCCACATTTAAGCAGTGCAAAAATATATTTGAATCCAATTTTATTGACATTATATCCATTCTTCTTTCCAATTACAGCCCATTGCTTCTCTGATATATAACACTCTTTTTTATGTCAGTCC
>NW_011919989.1:0-2599 GCF_000151845.1 Pteropus vampyrus
TCATGGTTATCAGCTGAAGGTTTTTCATTTTATCATTCTCTAAGTTGATGTCATTAATTCTGAATTTATTCTTTCACAAAAAGAAATCTCTTCAATAAATTTCCAGTTACATTATCCCACTAAAGTTAACTCATTTTTTTCTGGTATCCTTTGTTTAGCCACCCTTTTAAAATAAAGAATATAATATTTCTTTCATCTTCATAAACTACAACAATAAAACAACATCTAGTAATAAAAATAACATCTAGGATATTCTTGATCTTCTGACAGCTTGTGTATTATAAACTTTACTTTGTGAACAGATAAATCTTTATAGGGTCTATGCTGAGGAGAAAAGGACATGAACTACTTTTAATCTAACTTGACCATTTTTTAGTTCTTAAAGTAGTTATATACCAAAATTAGTATAATTGGTATATAATTATATCAAAATAATTATACTTTCCTATTTTTTCAGGGCAACATAATATAATTAATTTTATTTTTCAATAAAATTATCCTTTGAATGGATTTCAAGATGGATATTTATATTAAATATCTGCATTTAAGAAAGGTTATTTTAACATTTAAAATATATTTGTGGAGATATATTTTATATATATATACATATATTTTATATATACACACACACACACACATACACACACACACACACACACACACACACACACACACACACACACACATCAGGTTAGATGATAATCATGACTAATCCGAAATTAAAAAACTAACCTGGTGAATTGGTGGTAAATGATTACATTTCATCAGTGTAAAATTAGGGTTGGTTAATAATTTTTTTTCTTGAATATAATGATACAGAAATTAAAATGTGTTAATTATTAGGTGATTGCATCAAATTATTTTAAAGACATCTATGCTCATATTGCTATATTTTAAAGGATGCCAGTGAAAGAAGCTATCAGAAATTAGAATCAAATATTTTGTATTCTACTATGAGTTTGTATCAGGATTAGTTCAAAATTGAATATATCTTTCTGGGTGTAATGAGGAGAGGATATTTCATACTTAGAGCTGAATCCAGCTGTTTTGCTCTATGAAATATTAATTACATGGTCTTAAGGATCAGAATCTCATTCACGGTACTTTTATGGGATAAATAATTTGGTCATCATTGTATTTCATTTTCTTGGTCGAATAGATACATAGAATGAAATGCACTTCCATCTTTTGACAATCACATCCCGAGGCTCTGATTAAATATTTCTATTATAATCTTACAGTAGTTTTAGCCTTTCAAATTCAGGTCTAGTTCTACTGTAGCTTTCAGATATTTTGCAGCAACATACTTAACTTTATTGGCTGTTTAGCAGCCTGAGATGTGGGGACCTTGAGACTTTAATATTATTTAACTTAAAATTATTTAACTTATAACCTTAGCTAACTAAAAATGGAATCACTTGATAAAACATATCTCTAATAATTAGAAAAATTATAATAAAACAGACAGGACTACCATCATTTATCTTAAAATTCCAATATTTAAGGTTATGTGATTTAGTACAAAACTTTGAAACAGATTTTTTAATTTCTAAAATCAATCTTCCCTCCCTCCTTCCCTCTCCTCCATTCTTTATAATTGTCATTAGAGAACTTAATGTTAATAATTATCATTACAGAACTAAAATTGTCGTTTGGCTTACAAAACTCTTGAAATTATTTTCTCTACATTGTTTGTAAATCATTGTTGATCTCAAGTATTTTCATCTACATATTCCAAACACATTTTTAAATTAGGGTTCTTAATCTGATCTAATATTTTCCTTTAGAGATGTTATTAAATAAGTAATGATTTTTTAAGGCTAACTCACAATAACCAATTTATGTAGTTAATATAACAGCGATGTCAATAATCATTTTAACATTATCTCCTGAATATACATAACTTTGCCTCTCTCTTGAAAAACACATTCTAAAGTTCAACTCAAAATATGAGGGAAATTTTCCCTAATTCTACAATCCAACCTAGTTGGAGTAGTGATTTTCTCTTTTGCATTCATTCAGAGGAACAGAAGTAATACTCTTAGGGACAAGAAATACATAGAAGGGAAGAAAGGATGGAGAGGCATCTATACATCCTGGCATTCTTTAAAGTTGCTGGGTCTTATCAACTATGTTGTGGTAGGAGTAGAGGAGGTAGCCCCATGGATAAGATAGCCCTCCCTTCATCTTTAGGAGTAATTCAGATTAAAAGTATCTGTAGTTGGATGCTCAAAGTTTTTGACACATTGAATCTAATGAATTCGGATCTTCAATATCATTTTGTGTCCAGACTCCCTGCTGTCCCTACCTCTCACCCCATCTGACTTTGAATGAGAGTTTGTCTTGGCGTACAGCTTTATTCAGATGTCAAGAAAGAACATTAGGGAGGGCACATGAGACCTCTCTTAATGGTTTGGTAGATTTATGTCATCACGTATAGAAGTCATGGTGGCAACAAATAGAAAAGTACCAGAATTTGTAGAGTACTGGACTTAAAATTAGTAGTTAAAGACACAAAGAGGATCTTTTTTGTACTATATATATCTTTTGTATTTCTTATTGTGTTTGCTTGAACAGTTGTTATCATATCAGTTTTGCT
>NW_011919990.1:0-1557 GCF_000151845.1 Pteropus vampyrus
TAAAGAGCGCGTATGAAGCTAGAATGCAACCATCTCTGATCCCCGTGGCTATCATTTCCATTCCGGGACATGACGCCTAGGAGCCAGGCACTGATCCGCAGTGTGGTCCGGGGATCAGCTGGGACATTAGTTACCAACTAGCTGTGCACATACGCAGGGCAACTGCGCAGCATCATTTCTCAGGTGAGTTGGGGGCGCGGAAGACACCTGTTGGGTTGACACGAGGGAGGAGCCACGACCTGCACCTGTCGTCTGGGGTGGCCGTAGCCCAGGGGTGTCCCCCACTCGGCCCGTAGGAGAACAGCTTTTCCCTGAGACACACAAACCGTGTCATCAACGGCCCCTGGCGCCTCTGAAGTCTGAACCCCGAGAACCCCAGGGACCGCTTTCGAGTCATTCGACCCCTCCCCCCTCCACCTCCTCCGGGAACACTCTGCTCTGACTGCAGGTGCCGCTCAGATGCCGCCTCCCTCCGAACGTCGCTGTCCTCAGCACAGCTCGGCCAGGCTGGAATTTTCCAAAAGACTTTGCTGAGATTTGAAGGAGGGCAGCGAAGGCAGCACCCAGAGGCGCAGATGGCCCGGAAGCGGACGCGCGCCCAGCGCCGGATCCCGGTCCACACCCCGGAGCCTCGGACCGGCGCGCGGCCCCACCGGCGCCCCGCCTCGGGCCTGGCCCCACCGGCGCCCCACTTCCCAGCCTGGCCCCACGCTGCGGCTCCTGGCTTTGCAAGGGGCACCCACCGGCTGCCCACGTAAGGGACAGGGTCCCGCTCCCTCTGCACGACAGGGGCGAGGCACTCTGAACCACTGTGATCAGCCATCAGCGTGGAGGCCTGGGAGGCTCATCCTTAAGGAAGGTGTTTGGGGGAGGGGAGGATGGCGGGACCGCCCACCTCCGAGGCTCCTCCCACTTCTTGGACTTTTCAGGTGACCTCAGGAGGGGCCCCTCCCCACAGCGCCCACCTGTGAAGGGGCCTGCCAGGGTCCCTTAGTGAAGGGGCCAGTGACAGGACCTCACCCCCTGCACCCTTGGACAGCCCAAGCCGGCGGGAGCGGGGGAGGGGGTGTAGGTAGGGTCCCCTCAGAACACAGCAGAGGCCGGGACCCCTTCCAGCCCTTGTGCTGTCATTGAGCAGGTACCTGCCCCTCCCCAGCTTCCCTGAGGAGGGCTAAGCTGGGGGGAGATGCATCTTTCTCCGGGTACACGTAGCGCCCAGGGAGCCTCCGCTGAGCGTGTGGACCCCACCCCCCCACCCCACCACAGGACACACGGTGAAAACTGCTTTCTCTCTCAGGGTGCTCTCTGAGCCATGCCCCATGACCCTGCGGGGGACGGCGTGAGGGGCCCACAGGAACCCTATCGCAGGTGTCAGAGCCTCCTGTCTGGAGTCAGAAGGAGGTGCGGGTGGGAAGAAAAGGCCACTCCAGAGGGCACAGCTGTGCACCTCCCTGCTCCAGCGCGACAATGGGAACAGTGCCTCCAGCTCGGTCCCGCTGGGAGCCGCGCTTTGTGCGCAGCTCAGATAAGTCCAGAGGTTTACAGACAGCGGGGGCA
>NW_011919991.1:0-6904 GCF_000151845.1 Pteropus vampyrus
TTCATGAATACAGATGCAAAGATCCTTAAATAAGATACCAGTGAATCAAATACAACAACACATTCAAAAATTATACACCATGACCAAGAGTGCTTCATTCCAGAGGCATAGGGATGTTTCAACTTATGCAAATCAATTAAAGTGATACACTACATAAACAAATTAAAAAATAACAATCATATGATCATATCAATAGATGCAGAAAATGCCTTCGACCAGATACGGCATTCATTTATGATCAAAACACTTAACTGTAATGGCCTGCTGAAATGTGAAAGGGTTAAAGAATAATTAAAACCTGAAACTGGACAAAGGAAGTCTATAACTTAGGCCTAGTTTCTGGAACCCCTAACCACATTCTGTTAATCATGAAACTTGCAACAATGAGCTCATACGCTAACTGCCAGTTTTAGCCTGTGTAACCCTGCTTGCTTGCGTGGCATGAAAAATAATCAATTGTATATAAGCTGAAAATTACTGTTTGGCCATCGCCCATGGGAACACTGGCTATTGTCCATGGGAACATAGGCAATCACCCGTAGGAACATAACATTCTAACACAAGCTTTCTGCTTCTGTACTTCCCGCTTGCACACCTGACCAGTGGGTTGACAGGTAGTGAATAGGAGAAAGATGGACCTTTGTGTTTAAGACAGAATGAGGAATGGGATTTGGGGCTTAAAAACCTTGTATCTTGGCATTTCGAGGCTGCTCCTTTGCAAGGACAGCCGCCGGCTAATAAACTGTCTCCTGGTTAAGAGCACTCAAGTTGGGTCTGGTTATTCTGGACACAACATTTGGAGGCCCCAGCGAGATCTTCTCGTTGTGGGAAAATTGATCAGTGCACCGGGGCGTTGGACCATTTGCGGTTGGGGAGGCCTCTAGGGCACTTGCCCTAGCCCGCCGCCTGTGGTTTCTCGCTTTGCGGAGCACGATCCTGGGAGTGCTGAGGCAGTTTCTGGTAGGGGGCCCAAGGACCGTGCGGACGTCGGACGCGACAAGTAAGTCGGCGGTCGACTGAGACTGTGACGACAGTTTTCTCAGTCCTGTTCTGGTTTGTTAGTCTATGTCTGTCTTGTTTTGTTTTGCTTCGTGTGCTTTATTGTGGAACTATGGGACAATCACAGGGCAAACTAACTCCGTTACAGTGCATGCTTAACAACTTTAAAGATTTTCGTCGTAGGGCAAGGGCCTATGGTGCTTCAGTAACCCCTTTTGATTTGCAGCGCTTTTGTCAATTAGATTGGCCGACCTTCGGAGTAGGATGGCCCTCCGAGGGATCATTTAACATGCAGACTGCATTCCGGGTTCGAGGTGTGATTTATAGAAACCCTGGGCATCCTGACCAAATTCCTTATGTTGATGTTTGGATTGATGTTGTTTCTGATGCCCCTAAATACTTACAGAATTGCAGTCGTGCACCCGTTACTGTAATGGCAGCCATACCCCAGGGTTTTAAGAAGCCCCCACCGGTGTTGCAGGGACCTCCCTCGGAGGATGACTGGTATCCGCCACCCTACAATGGAAATGGGGGTAGACGTCCTCCTCCGGAGGGACCGGGACCTCCTGTAACCCGGTCTAGGGGTCGTAGGCCACCTTCCCCTGATTCAACCTCCCTGAAAGAGCCAGTATCTGTTCAAGCCCCATTGAAGGTGATTCCAGGAGGTGGCGGGTGAGCCTACTGTCATCTACTCGCCATTCAGTACTAGTGATTTATATAATTGGAAATTGCAAACGCCATCCTTTTCAGAGAAACCACAAGGACTAACCTCCCTTTTAGAGTCTATTTTCTTTACCCATCAGCCCACTTGGGATGATTGCCAACAGCTCTTACAGGTCTTATTCACTACTGAAGAAAAGGAAAGAATTTTGCGGGAGGCGGCTAGAGGAGTAACAAACCCAAATGGGCAGCCTACAGCAGACTTAACCAGGGTACAGGCTGTGTTTCCGACTCAACGTCCCCAGTGGGATCCAAATACAGATCAAGGTAAGGAGGCTCTCCTAAGGTATCGCCAGTTTCTGCTGCAGGGACTCTGGGCTGCTGCACGTAGACCAATAAATCTGTCCAAGGTAAGTGAAGTAATTCAGACTAAGGACGAGTCACCTGCAGCATTCTTGGAAAGACTATTAGAGTCTTACCGCTTATATACACCTATTGACCCCGAGGACCCCCACAATAGAAGAGCCATTAATTTGGCCTTTGTGAGCCAGTCGGCCCCAGATATTAGAAAAAAAGTTACAAAAGCTAGAAGGTTTTGAGGGAGAAAATTTATCCAAATTATTAGAAATTGCTCAGAAGGTCTTTAACAATAGGGACGGTGTGCAAAAGGTCATGTTTGTGGGACAACAAGGAAACCGACCTCCTTGGAAAAAAAAAAAAAAAAAAAAAAAAAAACCCTAACCATAGAGGGGGACCTAGCAACGAAGAAGGCCAAAATAGAAAACCTACGCTAGGAAGAGACCAATGTGCTATTTGCAAAAAGAAAGGACATTGGAAGAATGAGTGCCCTGAAAAGGAGCAACCAGGAGGTGAGAAGAAAAAAGGCCCCTCATTCTTTTGGAAGATGAATAGGGGCGTCAGGGCTCTTATCTAATGAGCCCCCGAAAGCCCAAGGTAACTTTGCAAGTAGGGGGCAAACCTGTGAACTTTTTAGCTGATACTGGTGCAACTTACTCAGTTTTAACAGAAACTGCTGGTCTGTTATCCAAAGAAAAGACTGTAATTCAAGGAGCCACTGGGAAAGGGAAGGCATACCCATGGACACAGGCAAAAATTACTGACTAGGGAAAGGGAACCATCACGCATTCGTTTTTAGTTATGCCTGAATGTCCTTTTCCTTTGCTTGGAGAGATTTGCTCCAGAATTAAAAGCCACAATTTAAGCAACCAGTGGCATATCTCTCAAAGAGACTAGATCCGGTGGCTGGAGGAAGGCCTAGCTGCCTGAGAGCACTAGCTGCTACTGCTATATTGACCAAAGACGCTTTAAATTGACCTTGGGCCAAAATATTAAAATTGTGGCTCCACATGCAGTTGAAGCCATGCTGAGCAGCCTTCCTGAAAGATGGATTTCCAACGCCCGGATTACTCAGTACCAGGTACTGTTGCTTAACCCCCCACAGACCCAGTTTTTGAAAACTGCAGCCCTGAACCCTGCCACGCTGCTCCCGGATGATGACCCGCAGGCTCCATTGCATCACTGTGTTCAGCACCTTGAGCAGGTAACTGGACTACGGCCAGACTTGAAGGATGAGCCGTGGCCTAAACCGGATGCGGTATTATTTACCAATGGAAGCAGTTTTGTATCCGACGGAGTAAGGTATGCCGGGGCAGCCGTAGTAACAGTCAGGGATGTGATATAGGCACAGGCCCTAAGCCATGGGACATCGGCACAGAGGGCTGAACTTATAGCTCTAACACAAGCTTTACGGTGGGGAAAGGATAAAACTGTAAACATCTATACTGACAGTAGATATGCCTTTGCTACTGCCCACATACATGGAGCTTTATATAAGGAAAGAGGACTTTTAACATCAGGAGGCAAAGAAATTAAAAATAGGGAAGAGATCTTAGCCCTGTTAGAAGCCATTTGGCTACCAAAAAGAGTAGCTATAATTCATTGTCCTGGACACCAAAATGCAGAGACTGAGGTGGCACAAGGAAATTCCTTTGCAGATCAGATAGCAAAGGATGCTGCCAGAAAACCAGTGGAGCCCGGAGACATCTTGCCTTTAAAGCTTCCCCCAGCCTTCGAAGAAAGGCCTGAGTATACCCCGTTTGACTTGGAATTAAGTGAAAGACTGGAAAAAAAAAAAAAAGAAAGAAAGAAAAGAAAAGAGGGAAAACAAGAATGGAGAATGCTCCCTGATAGGAGATCGCTCCTTCCTCAGGCTTTAGGAAAGACCTTAATAGACTTAACACACCAGTCCACCCATCTAGGAGGAACCAAGTTAATTGAACTATTGAAAAAGGGATTATTATGTTCCAGGACTGAAAATTTAGCCAAGGACGTGGCTAATAGGTGTGCAGTATATGCACAAGTAGACTAAGGAAGGACCTCCACGGAACAAGGAGTGAGACTCAGGGGAAAGAGACCTGGAGAGCACTGGGAGCTTGATTTTATAGAAGTTACGCCTGGAACTTTTGGATTTAAGTACCTATTAGTTTTTATTGACACATACTCTGGATGGACTGAGGCCTATCCCACTAAGCATGAAACTCCACAAGTAGTAGCTAAGAAATTAGTATCAGAGATAGTTCTGAGATTTGGCCTGCCCTTATCATTGGGGTCCGACATTGGCCTGGCATTCATTGCCCAAACAAGTCAAATGTTAGCTAAGGTATTAGAGATTAATTGGAAATTACATTGTATTTACAAACCTCAGAGTTCAGGACAAGTAGAAAGGATGAATAGAACACTTAAGGAAACTTTAACTAAATTTAAGCTGGAAACTGGGGAGAATTGGGTGAGCCTTCTTCCTTTTGCTTTGTTACGGGCCCGGTGTACTCCATATATTATGGGAATTTCCCCTTATGAAATAATGTTTGGGAGACCTCCCCCTTTACTCCCTAAAATTGGAATTGAAAAGGTTACAATGAGTAATAATACAAGTCTCCTTAAGTCTCTACAGGCCTTACAACAAACCCAAAATCAAGTCAAGGGCTTAATTAAAGCTGCTAGACCGACTCCGGGGACATCACAGCCTCACCCACATCATCCAGGCGATTGGGTGTGGATAAAGAAGATCCAGCCTGCTAGCCTAGAGCCCCGGTGGGATGGTCCGTTTCCAGTAATCCTGACCACACCAACGGCTGTCAAAGTTGCAGGAAAAAGACATTGGATTCACCATACCCGCCTTAAGACAGCTCAACCTCCCCCGGAGACAGAGAAATGGAAGGGAACACCCACAGAGGATCCACTCAAGATAAGACTCTCGCAGGGTTAATTATAATTGGGTTAATTGTTATCAATAATGTTTATAAGTTTGCTAATGACAGTAACTCAAATGCTACAAAGGATTGTTGGTTTTGTCTGAAACCTGCCCCACCTTATTATGTAGGACTTGGTGTCATTGCTAACCTTGGCACAGATCAAACTGCTATTAGGAACGTAACATCTCCGAATGTTACTATTTGCCCTTGGGGAACCAAAAACCCATCTGTAACGTTGGGAAATTTACAAGGAAAGGGAACTTGTGTGTATACTAACACTTATAGAGTTGATAAATCTAGGTATAAGGAAAATTGTAAATCATCTATTTTAGTAAATAGCACCTCTTCTACTTATTTAGCGGCCGCTAGTGGCACTTGGTTTGCTTGTAATACTGGTTTAACTCCCTGTATTAATCTTAACTATTGGAAAAATAATACTGGATTTTGTGTGCTGGTTCATGTTATACCTCAGGTGTATATGATGAGCGGACAAGAAGGAAGACAAGCAATGGATTTGTGGGGAGGATATAACTATCCTCGGCGTAAGCGAGCAGTTCCACTGCTTGTGCCGCTCCTAGTTGGCCTAGGAGTGGCAGGATCAGCTGCAATTGGGACTGCTGCTTTGGTTACAGGGAACCAAGGTATAGCCTGGCTCACAAAGCAGATTAATGACGATTTAAGCACTCTAGAGAAATCAATTAATCATCTTGAAACATCTCTTAATTCTTTAGCTGAAGTAGTACTGCAGAATAGAAGAGGTTTAGACCTCTTATTTCTTAAGCAAGGAGGTTTGTGTGTAGCACTAGGAGAAACTTGCTGTTTTCATGTTAATCATTCTGGAATTATTAGGGATAGTTTAGCATTAATTAGACAAAGAGTAAAAGACAGAAATGAGAAGTTAAAGCAAGGAAGCAACTGGTATGAATCTTGGTTTAATGGAAACTCTTGGTTAACCACGTTATTGTCGGCTATAGCAGGACCATTGATAATTCTGCTGTTATTACTGACCTTTGGGCCATGCTTGATCAAATGGGTTAAGAGTTTAATCCAATCCAATATAACTGGGGCAAAGATTTTAATTTTAGGAGCGTCAGCCCCGACCCATTGGCCAGAAATCCCGACTTCTGACTCGAAGATTGAGTCATTCTAAAGAAAACCAGTGGGGAATGTAGTAGCCCGCTGAAATGTGAAAGGGTTAAAGAATAATTAAAACCTGAAACTGGACAAAAGAAGTCTATAACTTAGGCCTAGTTTCTGGAACCCCTAACCACATTCTGTTAATCATGAAACTTGTAACAATGAGCTCATACGCTAACTGCCAATTTTAGCCTGTGTAACCCTGCTTGCTTGCGTGGCATGAAAAATAATCAATTGTATATAAGCTGAAAATTACTGTTTGGCCATCGCCCATGGGAACACTGTCTATTGTCCATGGGAACATAGGCAATCACCCATAGGAACATAACATTCTAACACAAGCTTTCTGCTTCTGTACTTCCCGCTTGCACACCTGACCAGTGGGTTGACAGGTAGTGAATAGGAGAAAGATGGACCTTTGTGTTTAAGACAGAATGAGGAATGGGATTTGGGGCTTAAAAACCTTGTATCTTGGCATTTCGAGGCTGCTCCTTTGCAAGGACAGCCGCCGGCTAATAAACTGTCTCCTGGTTAAGAGCACTCAAGTTGGGTCTGGTTATTCTGGACACAACAGTTCTCAAAGAGCTTACAACTTCATAGGGGAATGAAGACACTTAAAATAGGTATGAGAATGTGCACTGTTTTGACATCCTTTCAAGGAGAAGGTCATTATCTATAAACAAAGATATTGAGGGAATTAATAGCAATTTTTCTTGTAATAAAAAATTACCACAGATTTAGTGGCTTAAATAACATGAATTTACTCTCTGGAGACCAGCAGTCTAACATAAGTTTTAGGAAAGTAATCTCAAGGTATCAGCAGGGCCGGTTCCTTC
>NW_011919992.1:0-2181 GCF_000151845.1 Pteropus vampyrus
TGTGGGGGTGGCGCGCGGTTCCTAGGCGCGGCCCCACCTCGCTCGCCGCGAGGCTGTCAAGGAAGAAAGGAGCTGGGGACCGATGCGATCAGCCACTCAGGCGTGGGGAATTCAAACACACCAAGGAGGGTGTTAAATTAACGGCGCTCTTTACATAGAGCCCAAATAAAACGGTAATCAGCGGTGCGTTACTTTTCATTAAGCGAGTCTGACAGCAGCAGATCCGGAGCCGACAGGGGACCAGGCGCGGGAAATATACGGCGGCGCGGGCGCGGCTGAGATAATTCCTTAAGCTCCATTAACAACTCTTAGCCGCGGGAAATGGGCTCCCGGAAACCCTATCCAAATCTAAAAGCTTAATCGACCCTCCAAATGCTGCTGATAGTTCCATTTTTTTTCTTTTTTCTTCTTTTCCTTTTTTTTTTTTTAACTTAAAAGAGAGACGTCCAGCAAGGTAATAATAGAGTTTGACACGGCACCTTCTTAACTAGAGAGAGAGGCAGGGAAGCCGGCCCTTAAATGATATTTAAAAGGCAACCAATTAAGATTTAAAGTGGTTGTCTCCTGAGACCGTGCCTGCGATTTATGCCACCTACTCTCCGACGGCCGCCCGCCTGCGGATGCTGCTGCAGTCAGTCGGCCTGGTGTCTCCCTCTGTCCCTCCAGCCCGCCGTCCTCTCGGCCCCTCCCTCCCTCCCCCCCCACCTCCACCCTGTCTCCATCTCCTGCAAAGAGAACAAGGAGGGAGAGCAGCGGCGAGCTGGCTCAGAGCTCCGTTCCGTCGCACCGGTCACCTGTTGGGATGGGCAAATTGTCTCCCAAGGCAGATAATAGGAGACCGAGGAAAACTGAGTCCGGCCCCTCCTGCGGTGTCCAGCTGACCACGTGGTGGCCTCTGTGCCTGGTGCCCCCGCGGCCTTCCCGGCGGGCTTGGCGCCCTGCCTGCGGGCGCTGGTGCGGTGGAGGCAGACGGGGTCCCAGCCCTCCCCAGAAGGTGCCACCTCCTTCCTGCAGCTCTATGGAAGCCCTTCATCTGCGGTCAGCTGCTGTCCCTTTCACGCTGCCACCGCCCTTAAGGTGACAGTGGCCTCAGCATTTCTTTCCACTGAGTTGAAGAAGCCAGAGAGCCCCTTACCCAGGGGGAGGCAGCCCGGCCAGGGAAGCGAGAGCAGTGACCTTTCAATCTGACCCTGGTCTGGGCCCTGTCACAAGGGAACAGGGACAATGGGGCCCATGGGGGAGGGGGCGGAGAGGAGGCTGGCAGGGAGGAAGGGAGCAGGAGGAAGGGGAAGCCTGCGGAGCGGCCAAGCTGCCTGGCATCTCCTTTAGGAAGAAATACCTGTGAAGAACAATGCCTTTTCCCCAAAGGACCCTGCCCCTCGGGGTGGAGGTGGGAGGGCGACCTGAATCCGGGGGGCAGACAGGCCCCCGTGCATCGTGCCCGAGGAAGCCCTGGGCCCTGGGCACCCCCATGTTTCCCACAGAGGGCCGGGCATCTCCTCAGGGGCTCAGATGTCAGCCGAGCCCACTCCGGATTTCGAGAAGCTGGAGTCCTGCCCCACGGCCCAGGGTGAGGGAAGGCCCCCAGACCTCCTCCTGAGGACCGCTCGCTCCAGGGTGGGACTCAAGCCCACACAGCGACAGCCTCGACGCCTTGACCTGAACCCAAGATGCAGGCAGGTGCCGGATGCCCAAAGCAAGAATTAGACCAAGGACGGCTTCCATGCTTTGCCAGACCCTGGCCCGCGCCGGTAGCCGGAGCGGCTGCGCCCAGCACGCATGCCCATGCCACTATTGTCACGGGGATATGGTCACTCGGTGCCTCCCAGAGGCCACTTCCTCCCCACTGCTGCCCTGCTGAGGACGTGGACCCCCTGGGCAGGGCGGCCCCCGACTGGGGATGCCAGCTCTCACGGGACAGAGCCAGGCCACACGGGAAGGGGCACGCGGGCAGGAAGGGTGCCACCGCAGGGCGCTACGCCTTTGCTCCCCAAGGCCTGTGCTCATCATCTCATCAGACCATCGAGGGACAGGCTGCTGGAGTCACGGGCACAGCCCCGTGCGAGCCCCACGTCCCTCTGTCCCGGGCGGCTGCCCACTCCGGGCCCCAGCTGATGGCACCGCTCGTGGGCAGGGCTGGGGGGAGAGCAGGAGAGGCCCGCAGCGATTCTGGAAGCTTTC
>NW_011919993.1:0-1857 GCF_000151845.1 Pteropus vampyrus
AAGCACCCCAACTGGGTTTCCTGAGTGCGACTTGGAATGAGGAGCCGGGTTCTGGCCTACCCTGGACCCCATGCGTTGTCCTCTACGCCTCTACGTGCTCATGTGGCCTCACCAGCAAGGGGCAGGGCCTGTCCCACACGTGTGTCCACCATTCACACCCGGGCTGCAGATAGGATTTAATTACTGAACCGACGACGGCAACCCCTCCATGGAGCATTAGCCCGAGCTCACGGGGCGGCCTGAACCCCGAGCAGCTCCGCGGCCACTCCCACCTGAGACAAGAACCCCGTTCCCACCCGGCAAGCGGGGGGCACGCCGCCCGCTCCACGGTGGCCCTCAGGCCTCCGGGCACTGGGGAAGGACCCTTCTGTGTCAGGGGGTTAGCACCAGTGCACGCATATGCTGTCATCGGCACCTCTGGGTCGTCAGCGTCCTCTGTGGTGGCAGCGGGCTCACCTCTGCTCCCGCTGGTCTGTGGGCCTCCGGTGGCTGCTCCCTTTCTGCTGTGGCCCCATCTTTGTGACCAGGTGGCCGGGAAGAGGGGAGGAGGCACCGAAGACGGGGAGAACTTTAAAATTTAGGATTCACACCTGGCCCTTCCTGCCTGGCACTCAGGTAGTGACAACTGGCCAGGCACAAAGGTGGACGTGGGGCGGCCCCAGAGATTGTTCCAGAAACAGATGCCGGGCCAGCCCGGGACAAGAGGCTCTCAGAGGTTTGTGGGGCAGGAGCTGCACACGCACCCAGCCGGGGCCCACGGGACCCGGGGAGGCAGCCGTGGCCCAGCGGAGTGAGTCTCCCTCCCTTTCTTGCCCTTGGGACGGCTGCCTTCCATCTGGCGGCCTGCTGGTGACTAGGGCAGGCCCGGCAGCTGAGGATCCCAGGGGAGTAAACGGGAGTGAGGCTGGGGACAGTGCCCCTGGACACCCGGTGAGAACTCACTTCACCCCGCCCAGAGCTGCAGGGCCGAGGAGCACAGACTGGAAGGGGGACACAGCGCCTCGCTCTCCCCTCCTTTGTCTTCCCAGTGGGATCCTCAGGCAGACTGTCCCTCTTCTGGAGGACGGGCCGAGCCCGCAGGAAGCACCGCACAGGCCACAGAGCTGTGGCTGCAGGCAGGGCCCTGCAGCCTGAGGACCCCGCCCCACCCGGGCGTTCTCCCTTGGGAAGGGGGCTCCCTCGGGCGGTCCTGCTGCCCCAGCGGAGCACCCGGCCCCACGCGCTGTCCAGCTCGGTTTCATTCCTGAACTGCTCCCTCCCTCGGGCCGCGGGCTGATTGGGGTCATCAGCGCATTTGAAGCTTTTCACCTGTTTCTGTTTCCAGCGGGGGAGAGAGCAGGCCAGGCGAAGGCGCCGACTCCCGTGCCTCAATCCGAGGGCCCCCTCCCCCTCCCCAACGATACAAAACCACGTTGTTACAGTGTTTCCAATCACCCACTTCTGGAAACCAGAAAGTATTCATTTTATTCTTCTGGTTTCAAGCACAAAATAAGTTATAAGCCCTGACATGTAACATGTTCTTCCCTAATTTAATGTAACATCCTTGTTTTGAATATCTTTGACACAGACACGCCCACTCGAGGAAATGTAAGAATCTATGAAATAAGGAGACAGACCGAAGAAGAGGCAGATTCTCTCATTTCCCAATGCAGGCCACTTGCCATTGAGTTCATTTCAAAATGCTGTCCTTGTATATAAAATAGACTCTGGCTTCCCAAAGCCTGAATCACAGAGACCGTCTGAGACCTGGGCGGGGCACCTACATCTCTCACGGCATGGCCACCCATCACTTGGCAAGTGTGGTGGCCTCAGCGCTCACCCACCAGGACACCCACCATGACCCTAACCCGCTGCTGG
>NW_011919994.1:0-1582 GCF_000151845.1 Pteropus vampyrus
CAGCTCCTGAGAGCCACATGCCCATTTCCACGGTCTCTGTCCCCAGGGTCCCCATCCGTCCCACCGAACCCCACTCCCTGCTGTAACCCGAGGGAGCCCCACACGAGGGCCCTCTTTCTGCATCCACCTTTGTCTCCCGCCCCTGTCACTCCTCATTTTCTGTCCCCCTCGTTGTCACTCAAGGTCTGGGCTCAGCCACACATTAATTCATTCTTTCAGCAACTGGTTTGTCTGGTCAGGATCAGGACGTGGGGACCCCAGACAGCCCTCAGCAGCTCTGGGGCTAGGTTGTCACACAGCCTGCGGTCAGGGGCCAGCGTGGTGGTGGACCGGAGGACCATCTGCTCAGGGCAGCAGGGGCTCTGGAAACTTGTGGGAGGAGGTGACAGCCCAGCTGAGGCTTGACGACAGACAGGACGGAGCAGCCTGGGCCAAGGCCGGCCTGGAGGGGAATGAGGGGGGAGTCCTGGGCCTAGGTCACTGTGGCTGGGAGACCAGGGACCCAGATGAGGCCTCAGGGCCGGCGGGGTGGGCCGTGGGTCCCGGCCAGCCCTGGCCACCGCTCCGTGTCTGTGTGTAGGCATGGGGGGCGGGGGGATGTCTGTCTCCTCGTAGCCTCAGCCGGGGCTGGGCGTGTCTCCCGCCTCCCTGAGACCGACTTCTGTGCGCGGCTCTTCTCGCTCTCTGCCTCGCTGTCTCTGGATCTCTGTCACTTTCCCGGGGTCCCCACATCCAGCCAATCTCTTTCGCCCTTTCCCTGGATCACTGGTCCTGCGTCTTGGGGCTCTCCGCGCCCCCCGCTTTGCAGTGTCTGCTCCCCCTCTCTCGGTCAGGCCTCCGACGCTCTGCGGGTCTCTCTCCATCCTTCTGCGTCTCTGTCTCTCCTCCTTTAGGACTCCGAGGGTCTGTCTGCCTGGCGGCATTTCTCGGTGTTTTGGGTTCCGTGTCAGGCTTTCTCTTCATCCCTCTCCCGCTTCTCCCCACCCCCACCCCCACCCCCCACCCCACTATGCCACTTTCCATCTCTCCTGCAGAACAAACAGGCTTTGACGGGGACGGGCAGCTGTGCCCGGGGCGCTACCGTGTCTGGTCCAGAGTCCGATCCTTAAGCAGAGCGGAGACCTGAGTCCTGGATGTCGGGGGAGGGGTGGGGGGGCCGGGGGGCGGGGAGCTGGAGCCTCAAGGTGGAAAGGAAGAGATGGGGAGACTGGACAGGGCATGGCTGAACCCCTTTCTCCAACCACAGGAAAAGGCGGATCTTGGGGAGCTCAACTTCTCACTCTGCTACCTCCCGACGGCGGGGCGCCTCACCGTGACCATCATCAAAGCCTCAAACCTCAAAGCGATGGACCTCACCGGCTTCTCGGGTGGGTTCAGAGCGGGGCGCTGGGGTCTGAGGGCGGAGGATGCGGGGGGGGGGCGGACACCCCGGTCTGAGGGCGGAGGGCTGAGGGAGAGAAGGCCGGGGACCCCGGGCTCTGGCCCCAGGGAAGGAGGGTCTGAGGGAAGGACGTAATCGGGATTCAGCGCTCGCTGCCGGTCCCAGACCCCTACGTGAAGGCCTCTCTGATCAGCGAGGGGC
>NW_011919995.1:0-1203 GCF_000151845.1 Pteropus vampyrus
GTAAAATATTTAATTATGTGAAGGTATGTTTATAACAAAATGATAAGGAGGAAAGTAGGTTATAAAAATGGATATATGTATTTTATCAAATTTTTGAGAAAATTAATACATTTTACATAAAACAATAGTAAAAGAATAGTCCATGAAATAACCTTTTATAACTCTAAATGGTGGATTAATAGATTTTTTTGTTGGGCTTTTAACTATTGACAAGCTTTTAAAAGAAAATATATAACAATTTTAAACTAAATATAATTTATCATAATCAATTTATATTTTGAGATATGAATTTTTATATTTCCAAATCATTTCCAAAGAGCCTAGATCTTTTGAATAGCCTTAATGTCTTATAATAGTCACAGATCTTTCTGAGAGAAAGAAATGTCTTCATGAACAAATCATTAGTAATTAA
Organism: Pteropus vampyrus; assembly: GCF_000151845.1. Taxonomy (NCBI): domain Eukaryota; kingdom Metazoa; phylum Chordata; class Mammalia; order Chiroptera; family Pteropodidae; genus Pteropus; species Pteropus vampyrus. Next base: position 413 of record NW_011919995.1, read on the forward strand.
ATTAAATAATATAAAAAAACTATATGCTCCTTAAGCTATATGTGGTATTCTTGTTTGCCCACAATACACCCCTTCACTCTCTGCCTTTTTCTTGGATCTATCACAAGAAAAAGGCATTGTCTTAGCCATGGCAGATGGTTGACGGATGGCATTATCACATTCTGGAGCAATCAGAGAACTCTCCTGCATAATATTCCTTATGGAGTTAATATAAGTGTTTTACATATATATGTACAATTTTTTTTCACTCACTATTAATGTTGGATAATGTTAGCTTAACACTGCCTGGTAAATGATTTTAGAATGATGAAAGCTTATGTGACCTAGAAGATAATGAAGACAGCATGACAGCAAAGCAGATATGAGAAATAAGGAAAGAAAGAAAATATAGATGAAATTCAAACCCACAGTTCCAGTCACCTAGGTTCAAGAGGCTGGTGTGGTTCCTGTTGATTTATGTTAATCTGGTGAGGTACCATTTTATCTGTCTATATTATCTTGCTGAAAACATTTATAATAGTGCTAGCAAATTAAAATGTGTATTAAAATTTTAAAAATAACACCTTCTGCAATATTTCTTAACTAAAATAATATAAGATCATTATATAAAATAAGATCATTATATAATTTCATGAGAAATTACCTATTAAACAGGAAAAAAAAGTCTGCTTTATTATATGCCAGATAAAAACTTCTCCCCCACTTTTACTCTCCAAAATTACAATTGAGAATGAAAAAAAAAAATTATAAACATTCATACTAAAGTTTTCAATTCAACATTTGCCTGTTTC
>NW_011919996.1:0-4334 GCF_000151845.1 Pteropus vampyrus
TGGAAATTGAAGTGGTTATTTGGTGACTACGCTTTGACTCTGCAGTGTAAGTAAGGGAAGAACTGACTGGAATCAGGGCACGTGCTACCCAAAGAGGAAAGAGTGAAAACAGGAGATATTAGAAGTGGGAGGGGCAAGAGGTGACAAATAGGGGGATAGAGGCCAAATGTCACCTGCTTCACCGTCTTTGTGCTGTCACTATTCAAAAGATACTAGAGTTTCTCTGTACTGATGAATGGAGATAACTTCAAAGCAGGAGAGGATAAGTACTTTCCAATTATTCCTTTATTCTTCTTCTGAAAAGCCAAGTGAAAGTCAAATCAAAATGATAGATATTAAAATATGCTAAGTTTTTAAAATTTCTAAGGCAGAGTATCGGTTTCAGCTTTGAAAATACTGTAGCTCCATGTCAGTTGTATATAACCTATTTACTTTGTAACAACATTAAGAAGAAACAAGTTAAATATTAAAGGTTTCTCATAAAGTAAGATAGCAAAAGTAGATAAATTTAGTCATAGATTATTAAGGGCATCTTGTTTCTGTGATGACTTTACTTTCACCGAAGGACCGTAGTCCGTTGTCTAAATTTAATGTAGTCTATAAAATTCATATATAACCCTAAGATGTTTTTGTCAAGAATAAGTTGAATTTACTCAGCTATCTTATGTTTTGTCATGGTTGGACTACAATATCAAAAATAAATTTAAAAGAAATTCAGACACCGAAAATACTTTCTTTTCTCAATGTCATTATTTTAAAGTGTCATGTTCTGTTGGTTACAGTATATTTAAATATTAATAATTATATTTAAATACTCTTAGTCTTTGTAAGAATCAACCTATTTTAAAGCACTTAAGTTTTAAAAGTAAACTAGTAAGGATATTTCCAGTAAGGATAAAATAACAGGGACTAGAATCACCCTGCTGATGGAAATGACCAAAAGATGAACCAAATTAATGCAAAAAAACGCTTGTAAAGACGCTGGATCTCAGGCAACGAAGGACAGCAGCTCATGAGATGAAGTAAATTGACAAGGTGAACTCTATGCTTACTCGAATGCAGTACCTTGAATGGATTTCTAGGTTGTGACAAAGAGAGAGAGAAAACCCAAGCAAAGCACAGTTGTGTCTCTGGGCTGGAGAAATGAAGGCGAGAGTCGTTACAGTGGCTGGGACTCACATGATACGCTGCTGGGATGGGGGAACTGCACAGAGACAGCTATGGAGACATGCAGACGACAGATTAGCACATGGAAGTAAAGAAACTCCTGGAGGCTAGAAATATGAGAGAGGTGTACCTCTCTCCAGAAAACGGGAAGAGTCCGTGCCACACATCCAGTCCTCCACCTGCCCTTTTCACTGTGTCCAGGTGAAAGCATCCCAAACGTTAGGCGAAATGTTTTAGCTTCAGGAATAAAATCATTTTTAACCTGGGCAAGCTGGAGAAAACTGTGCATCAAGGAGGCACTTTTCCAGTGGATTAATTTGAAGATGGAAGTGTCATATTTTTTTTGTTGTTTTTTTGTTTTTTGTTTGTTTGTTTTTTGAGGTTGCTTTCATGACTGAATAGACGAGAAGGAACAAGATGAGACCCAGAAAGGAGGCTAAGGACATTTCCCCTTTCTTTCCTTCATTTGGCTCTGTCCTTATGGGAAAGAGAAAGAGGGCTAACATTCCTACTTACGTTTTCAGGCTCAGCTTGACGCCATTGGAAAAGGGACGTAAATTTGGTCTGTGACTGAAGTGCACGTTTGACAGTAAGGTCTCTGGTGCTCACTTTCTCAGAAAACTGAGCATGTCAGCTTGGTCATGGATAAACAAAGACTATTTCTGCTTCTGTATCTCCCAGTGTCTTCTCCTCTAGATCTGTATTTATAGAAAGTCATTTATTTGTATATCAGAGACGACTACTTTTTTTTTTTTGGAATCCTGATGCTGGACCCAAAGAGTCAGATTGTATTGTTAACACAACTAATTGCCAAGAAAAGTTGGCTGTTTTAATCATCTAAGTTTTAATCAAGGGTTTATTAATGATTTACTTATCTTTTTATTTTTATTATAGTAACATTGGTTAACAAAATCCAGTAAGTTTCAAGTGTACAATTCAACAGTAAGGCATATATAGATTGCATTGTATGTTCATCACGCATAGTTATATTTCTTTCTGTCACCACATATTTGACCCCCATTACCCCATCGACCTCCCCGCTTCCCCCTACCCTCTGGTAACCACTAGTCTATTGTCCATGTCCATGAGTCTCTTTTGATTTTCATGTTTGTTTGTTGCTTTTAGGTTTGTATCCCACATATTAAGTGATATGTGCTTTTCAACTTTTTCTGTCTGGCTTATTTCGCTTAGTATGATTATCTCAAGGTCCATTCATGTTGTCGCAAATGGCAGTATTTCATCTCTTCTGATGGCTGAGTAATATTCTACTGTTTATATGTACCACAGTTTCTTCATCCAGCCATCTATCGTAGGACACTCCGGTGGCTTCCATGTTCTAGCCGCTGTGAATAATGCTGCTATGAACATTAGTGTGCAAATATCTTTTCGAATATGAGTTTTCAAGTCTTTGGGGTAAATACCTAGTAGAGGGATTGCCGGATCATATGGTAGACCAATTCTCAGTTTTTTGAGGAACCTCCATACTGTTTTCAATAGCAGCTATACCAATTTGCAGTCCCACCAGCAGTGTGTGAGTGTTCCTTTTTTTCCACATCCTCTCCAACACTTGTTATTACTTGTCCTGTTGATTATTGCTATTCAAACAGGTGTGAGATGGTATCTCATTGTGGTTTTGATTTGCATTTCCCTAATAGCTAGCGATGTTGAGCATCTTTTCATATATTCGTTGGCTATTTGTATGTCCTCTAGGAAGAAGTATCTATTCAGGTCTTCTGCCCATTTTTTGCTTGGACCATTTGTTTTCTTGTTGTTATTGAGTCGTATGAGTTCTTTGTATATTTTGGATATTAGGCCCTTATTGGAGGTGTTGCTTGTAAATATATTTTCTCATTTGAATGGTTGTCTCTTTACCTTGTTGACAGTTTCTTTTGCTGTGCAGAAGCTTTTTAGTTTGATGTAGTCCCATTCATGTATTTTTGCTTTTAATTCCCTTGCTTTTGAGGTCAAATTCATAAAATCTTTAAGTCCAAGGTCTTTGAGTTTAGTTCCTATGTTTTCTTCTATGCATTTTATTGTTTCAGGTCTTATATTCGGGTCCTTACTCCATTTTGAGTTAATTTTGTTGCATAGTGGTAGACAACAGTCTAGTTTCATTCTTTTGCAGGTGGTTTTCCATCTTTTTAAGCATAACTGCTAAAGAATTTTCTTAATACTTCAGTATATCATCTGGTTTAAACACATAATTTAAAAATGTGTAAATCAAATATGGTCAACCACTTTTAGTATTATAGAAGAGTGTGATTTTTACCAAATGCAGATGTGAAAATTCAACTTCAAAATTTTACATAAAATACTATTAAAAAGAAATAGCCTATGAGTATTTAAAGGCAATTAAAGAATTATGGGATATTAAGCAAAAAAAAAAAAAAAGATACAAAGTTTAGCAGAATGTAAGTCTATGGTACTTCAGTTATATGACCCAGATAAAACTGTAATCATTATGTCAAGATGATTTTGCATTCATTATGATGACTCCTTACAATTAAATGATAATATCTATTGATGCATTGTATTTCAGTGCCACAAGGGAACTTGCTTTCATTCTTATTGGTATTCAATAGCATGGATGAAAAACCTAAGGTCGCTTTATTATTTCTAAAGGTAATGGCATTATTAATTTCACAGTGTTTGAGAACCAGAATTCGAAAATGTATTTGGTCCTGAAAACACTAATAGAGGCTATAATTTGGTTTGTTATCTAGTTTGGAGTTTAGAAAATAAAATATACAATGTATGTGATATATTATGTAACATTAAGTATATTACTGAACCTACTTAACTCTATATGCAAACATATAGAAAAGTATCTAATTATATCAGTTAATATAAAGACTTATTTTTTATACCTCCAGGATATTGTGTTTTAGGTAGAACATATTATATGCGTTTCTCATAAAATAGAGTGTTAACTCTCAAGGACTAGGCATTTGTATCTGTCTTTATGGTTTTATTAGTTTTTCAACTTTGTTTGATTTAAACTGCAGTGTCTTGATATGAAAAAAATACATAACTTTCACTTGATGTTTCTATTTTTCAAAAAACGCACTTTACAAAATTAGATATATTAGCAATGAACTCCTTTCCTTGAGATATATAAAATATATAGAAATCTATATTCAAAATATACTTTATAATGCTATAAATCA
>NW_011919997.1:0-2110 GCF_000151845.1 Pteropus vampyrus
TAATTTAGAGTTTCAGTATATTTAGAAAGGGATCCTTCGTATGCATGTGCGTTTTGACTGTTCTGTTTCAGGCTGCTCGTCGAGCGCCTCTGTCTCCGGTGCTGGTGCTCTGCCTTGGGCAAGTGCATGGTTAGAGTCCTTAACCCCAGGCCGCCATCGACCTTACCACTCTGGGGTTTGCGTTTTCCAGAACTGTTAACTCTTTCCCAGCCGACCCGTAAGTGTAGTGGCTAAGAGATGAGATTCTCAGGTCAGACTCTGCAGGCCCCGCCCCCAGCGCTTCCCGCCTGTGACGGACCCTCTGTGCTTCACAGTCGTGATTTGTAAAATGAGGTTATACTCCTCCCAGCTCAAAGCCTGACTGTGAGGATGAAGTAAAACAACACGCGAACAATACTCAGGCCACCATCGAACACAGCAAGGACTTAGTGATAAATGTTGGACGTTGTTATGTCAATTTAAGGTCCCCCACGATACATATTCTCTCTACTGGCATTTGAAAACTCAAAAAATTGGAGATAAACCCAACAACAAATGAAATGATAACTACCAAGTTTCCACGTCTGCTGTTGGCAGGCTGAGGTTTGCACCAAGCCCCCGATGGGGTCAGCTAGCAGAGCTGGAGAAGGAATCTCACATTGCGTTTGAAAGCTCCGGAGAGCTGTCATGTTCTGGGGCCGGAGGGAGATGCGGAAAGCTGAGTCTGTGATCTGGGGTGGATTTTACCCTGGTGGCGTCTGCGGTTTCTGCAGATGGTGGCTCAGAGGCTGAGATGCACACATTTTTGTGGGTTCTGGGGGCTGAGAAGCCAAATCAAGCTTTGATAATGATGAATGCGAGTGTGACCCCCAGGACAAGCATGTGAGGGACTGTGTACCTGTCACACTGATAGAATAACAAATAGAATAATGAACATCTCTGAAGAAGCCAAAAGGTGGCAAGAAAGAGATGCAGGAACTCAGAAGAGGTACAGCGGACGGACGCCAAAGCATACGACTGTGCATTCATCTCAAACAGATCAGCGGCTCCTACGCTTTGGTTTGGGACCTCGAAAGTCTACAACTTAAGAAAAAGGATGAACCAGAATTCGAGGGGCCCACACAGACCGGCTTTAGGTCACCCGAATCCCCGATTGGATTAAGGCGACCTGTTATTACCAGCGGTCCTATCTTAGACACCCAAAAGGAGAAGGAAAGATGCACTTTCTGAAGGAAAAGACGCCCTTAAAATCCTCAGATCGTCTCTGCTGTTTGCACACGCAGAGTTTGCATTCGTGAACGCACACGCGCGTGCGCGCACACCCATAGCACGGCTAGGGGATGAGGGGCTGATGCGTCATGAAGGCCAAAAGGAGAGCACGTCACACGCGGCGTCTGGGAAGTAGAAGGATCGGATATGAAATCAGAGCGATCGGTCGGACGCAGAATTTAACCAGCCGTATTTAATATACTTAACCAAATACATTTTGGTTAAACCAAAGATGACATTGAAAAAATAGACAGTTGGGAACTATTAAAAAAATATATATATATATAAAAAGGAGAGAATGGTAATTCTGGAACTGAGGAGAACGACTGTGAGGAACTATTCGGTGGTTGAGCCTAACAGCACGCGACACAGGTGAAGAGAGAATGAGGGACCCCGAGCCCGGTCAGAAGAGCACGTCCAGGCGAGTCATCGAGACACAGAGGGATGGACACGACCCCGAAGTGCTCCAGCATCCGGACGGTCTATACAACACGCACAGGAAAACATGACCGAGTGCATAAGACACAAGATCGGGGCTCAGAAGTGTGGGACCCATAAGACACTAAGTGACAAATTCAAGGAGTACTGTAAAGCTTAGGGTAAATCCCGCCCCCAAATCACACTTCAGCACATGATAACGAAACTGCTGCAGTTGGAGCCAAAGAGGAAATCTGAAAAGGAGCGAAATGTGAACAACCCCCACGCCCCAGTATCACTTCCAGAGCCACGAGATGGACGGAAGGGTTTTCACCAAAATGAGGGAACTCAGACAACAGCGAAGAGTTGCAGGGAAGGCACTGCCTGCCCAGCGGCCACACGCTGGGACACTCCGTGGTGAAGCGAAGGCCGATGAAGATTTAAG
>NW_011919998.1:0-6504 GCF_000151845.1 Pteropus vampyrus
TCACCACATTCTCGCTGTCCATAATTGATCTGCTTTTGACTGGCCATTGGCTCTGGGCAGTGGCTGATCTGGGCTTGCACTTTTCAGAGCATCCTGACCTTTAAGTTTTTTACGGGGGAAAATCCACTGGACAAAAGCCTCATCCTTTTTTTCTGAAGAAGTTTTTTTAAAACACCCTGTTCCTTCTCTGTTATCATATGGAGGTATTTCCTCCCAACAGAGTCTACAGTTTCCGCAGCCTGGACAGAGGGACTCATACCCTTGTCTTGAGAGGTCCCCTATTTCTCAAGCTTTTCTGCATTCTCTCCTGGGTCAGGCCTCCTGAGGTCCTGTCTCTCATAAGTAGGGACAATCATCTTGTTCTGATTCTTCCAAAAGTCTTGATATGTTTTGGTCCTGGGCTCTTGCTACCATGGACTGCTGCTTGGGCAACATAGCACCTGGGAAACTAGCACTCTCTGGGGATGGCACTGAGGCACCTGAGACGCCAAGTTGTCAGCAGCAAGGGGCTTGTGTACGGGACAGTCTTATGGCAGATTCTCTGACTGTACCTTTACGTTGGACTTAAACTCACTAACCACCTCTGCGTTAAGGCATAGCTCTTCTAGATCTTGGAAAACAGTCATTTTAAGGTATAGGGGACTTATACTAGTCCCTGGAGCCTCTAAACTACTCAAATGTGCATTTGTGTTTGGGGACTTTGTCAGCACTTTGGTTCCCAAGATGTCTCTAGACTCTGGTTGAAAAGCAGGGGACAGTGTAGCCTCCCCTGCCTCCCTGGCTTCCTTGGCCCTCAAAGATTGGGGTCCTATGTTCATCTCTGGCACTGTTACCTGATGGCTGGGGTCTTGTGAGGCATGTAGACCACTCTTCCCTCCTGGCTCATTCCTGGACATTGTTGAACCTGGACTGGGCTCTGTGCTGTCCTTCATGGCCCACTCCACAGTCCCACTCTGCCAGGTGAGTGTGACGGCCTGAGGTGGCGACCTGCCCTCCTGTCTAGCCAGAGAGGCCTTTGTGGTCCCATGGTCATCACCAAGTGGGATCTGTCCCAGAGCCCTCTGGATTTCCTCACACACAGGTAAGGGGGCCAGGAGAGGCCTCTCCAGGGTGGGAACTGACTCCTCTCCTATCGCTTTCTCTCCTAGATGGAGCTGAGGAGTCTTTCCAAGGACCTCATCAAACTGGATTATTGAGTGGTCTCCAGGGACACAAGGAGCTGTCCTGACAGGTGTGGGAGCAGGACCATTCCTGCTGTCATCAGATCAGTGTTGTTCTAGAACAGGACTCTCCACCACTGCAAGGACACCCGAGCTGGGCCCCCTGTGTGCCAAGTGTGGCACAAAGTGCAGAATCACTCTAGAAAGATTGTTCCTGGTCTCCCTTTTTTCTGTGTGGTTTGGGGCCAGAGAGGAGGCAAGCGACACTAGGAGCAGGCCACGCCGAGGACCAATCCTGGACTGCACCACCCATTCTGGACAGGTCACTTCTGCGCTCCCGTGTGATAAATCCTGTGTGGTGTCTTCGTCTCCTGCAGGGCTCTGGGATAAGCAAGGCTAGAATCACGTAAGAATTATTACGTGATGGCAGGCCAGTCTCTCATCCTTTTAAGTCCCCAACTCTCCCCTGGAGCAGACCTTGGGCCATGTGTTTATGTAAAGGTCACCACACTGGGAGTGACACTGAGTTCTCTAGTCCTGGCTTTTCCACCTGTTGTTAAGTCATCTTTTCTAGAATTCAGGAGGCAAGGATGTGCAAGCTAGAAACTGTATTGTGGAGACAATTAACAATTCCTGACTAGCTTTAATTCTGCTGATTTGGCCCTAGAGGTGGCTTCTTTATATCTGTGATCTCAGAGCTGAAGAAGGTGGAGACAGAGGTTGGGGCCCTTTCCCCTTCCCTCCTCCCATACCTGCAGATGATGATGGGACATCAGGGCTTCTCGGTCGCTGCATATTTATGGACACTCTGTGTCACTTTGCCTCCTTTCTTGGATCCAACCTTTTCAATTCTTCACCCACATCCCACCCAAATTTCACGGTATCCGACTGTCAGATAGTTACCCACATACAGTCACACACTGTTCCATTCATCCAGAATTCCTCCCCTGGGGTTAATAGAGGGAAAGGCAGGTCACCAGTGACCATGACCATTCATTCATTTGTGGCAGGAGTGAACACAGCCCTCATCATCATCCTCCCTGAGGCTCACACCTACACACACGCAAAGCAGGAAGTGCCATCTGTCTGGTCTCTACATGTGGGAAAGGCAGAGGTGGAGGAGGGCGAGCTGTACATTTTATTCAGGCTAAGCTGAGAGGGGTTCACAAGGCCATCCCCATCGCAGCCTTCATTAGGTGAGAAGGGACCTTAAGGAGTCTTTAGGGCCCAAGAGATCCAGGGGCAAGATTTCTCTTGCTTCTGAACTCAGGGCCCCAGCAACTCCCCACTCCGAAACTTCCTGACAATTCTTGGAGCCTGAGTGGGAATGACCAACCCTGTGAGGCCCCTGTAAACCTATTTCCTACAGCTGCACGATTTCAAAGCTGAGTGGAAGCAGGAGAAAGATGAGTTGAACCAGATCCTCGAGTGGAGTTTTTATGGGTTTTTTTCATCTTGTTTTAGAGTAGTTTTTGTTGTTTGAGTAATGAAAGTATTGTGAAAATATCAGGGGCAATGAAGGGACTTGGGATAAGGAGTAAGCTCGCAATGCCACGATCAGCCTCCCTCCATGCCCCTTTCTTCTCGAGGCCAAAGCACACACCTAGCAAGCACAAGAAGTCACTACACCACCCTTTTATGAGAAAAAAAAAACATATATTGTGGAAAAGTAAATATTTTGAATATGCTAATGAGAAAAACGTTTTTCTATATGGACTAATTTTTTTTTTCTTGGAGACATATTTGCCTACTAGAAAAGGCTAGTGAAGCATGGACCAGGCAAGACCCTTCCTCGAAAAAGATAATGCCATGGGCAGTGTGGTTGGTGGCCTGGCGTGCACGGCATCCTTGGCCTATACTGGCAGGCACTGACTGGAGACAGTGTTTTCTTGGGGGCCAGGGATGGGGTGCGACTCACTTCCAGCTGCTCATCATCGAATCTGACACTTTTCAAGGACTTCCCAGGTCTGACTTGCTTTTCCCTGATAGAACAATTTTGGTCTTTGGAGTCAGCCTGCTGACTGTGAGGGGTGTAATTCATCATTCTCGCTTGCTCTGTGGAGTAAGGAAGGCAGCAGACACACACACATACTGGGGCTGGGTGTTCCCGTTTGTGCTCCTTTAACTTCGTGGCATGAAGTCCATGGTGAATGGCCATTTTCTTCTCTAGAATCTGTCCCACAGCTGTCATGAGCTCCTGAGCCTCCACATTCTCGCTGTCCAGAATTGATCTGCTTTTGACTGACTGTTGGCTCTGGGCAGTGGCTGATTTGGGCTTGCACTTTTGCAAAGCATCTTGACCTTGGAATTTTTTATGGGGGAAAATCCTCATTTTTCTTTTGAAGAAGCTTTGTAAAACACTTTGTTTTTTCTCTGGCAGCAGCTGGAGGTATTTCTTCCCAACAGAGCCTACAGTTTTTCTGGCTTGGGCAGAGGAACTCATACTCCTGTCTTGACAGGTCCCCAATTTCTCGAGCTTTTCTGCATGCTCTCCTGGGTCGGGCCACCTGCAGTCCTCTCTCTCATAAGTAGGGACAAACATCTCGCTCTGATTCTTCCAAAAGCCTTGATATCTTTTGGTCCTGGGCTCCTGCTGCTCTGGACTGCTGCTTGAGGCTGCCTTGAGGCCACACAGCATCTGGAAAACTAGCTTGTTTCCATTGGGCACTCCCTGGGGATGGCACTGAGGCACCTGAGAGGCCAAGTTGTCAGTAACAAGGGGCTTGTGTCTGGGACACTCGTGTGGCAGGTTCTCTGACTGTACCTTTACGTTGGACTTAAACTCACTAACCATCTCTGTGTTAAGGCGTGGCTCTCCTGGATCTTGGAGAACAGTCATTCTAGGGTATAGGGGACTTTTACTGGTCCCTGGAGCCTCTAAACTACTCAAATGTGCATTTGTGTTTGGGGACTTTGTCAGCACTTTGGTTCCCAAGATGTCTCTAGACTCTGGTTGAAAAGCAGGGGACAATGTGGCCTTCCCTGCCTCCCTGGCTTCCTTGGCCCTCAAAGATTGGGGTCCTATGTTCATCTCTGGCACTGTTACCTGATGGCTGGGGTCTCGTGAGGCATGTAGACCACTCTTCCCTCCTGGCTCGTTCCTGGACATTGTTGAACCTGGACTGGGCTCTGTGCTGTCCTTCATGGCCCACTCCACAATCCCACTCTGCCAGGTGAGTGTGATGGCCTGAGGTGGCGGCCTGCCCTCCTGTCTAGCCAGAGAGGCCTTTGTGGTCCCATGGTCATCACCAAGTGGGATCTGTCCCAGAGCCCTCTGGATTTCCTCACACACAGGTAAGGGGGCCAGGAGAGTCCTCTCCAGGGTGGGAACTGACTCCTCTCCTATCGCTTTCTCTCCCAGATGGGGCTGAGGAAGTTTTCCAAGGACCTCAGCAAGCTGGACTATCGAGTGGTCTCCAGGGACACAGGGAGCTGAGGGCCGAAAGGCAAACTGCAGAGTGGGTGAGGGTTGAACCTTTTTCAACGTAAAGTGATTAATGGACTTGATGAGCTTGAGGGGCAGGCCCCACATGTGCCTCACCCAAAACTTTGTCATATGTGCTTCCAGCATCTTTTGAGTGTTTGTGTCGAGGAAGGAAACCCTGTGGGAGGTGTTCACCCAGGGTTCCCAACCCTTTAAGATTCCCAAATTCCTGGTTTCCATGTGAGCGTTGGACTTGGGAGAAGCATGGTTGACAGCAAGCCAGGATCGACGCACACTCACGGGGATTAAACCCTCGCTGGTTTGCCCCCAATTCCTGCCTAAATGGCCTTTTGGGATGTTTTCTAGATTTTTGTCTAAGCTCCTCGGCAAACCACTTGTCAAGTCCTTTCTTAAAAGCATCCAGTCATTTTCTGACCCTTCAGAGTCTACTTCCTGAAATGCCACTATAGGCCTTTCGGAGGACCTGGAGAGGTTTTTAGGGACCTTGCTCATGTCTTGCTTTAGCTGGAACCCCACCTTCTGTGCATCCTTGCTGCTTTCACCTGTGAAGGAAGAGGGCCGTGAGGCCCCATGCTTGTCCTTTACCGGACATTTCCCTGGTAATTCGCTCTGAAGCTGCCTTAGTTCCAGAGATTCTTGTATCTTCCGAGGTAGCTCCCAGCGGTTTTGGATAAGCCATTTTTGGAGGTGTTGCTCCAGTTGCTTCCGGAGCTCTGGACTGATTGGAAAATTCTCGGGAAGGATGGAGCCCATCCAGCTGTCCTCGGGAAGGTTGGGAGTGAAGATATTAAAGACTTCCTGAGATCTTTCGATCACAGAGGGCGGAGCCCACCCACTTTCTAGTTGCTTCTGCAACAAGGGCCATTCTGTATTTTGAATCTCAATTGAGGTGAGAGATTTTAGCTCATTCCGGGCTGTCGGGCAAGACACACCACAGGCTCTAATCTGGGATGGAGAAGAAGGTCGTAGGATTTGTTCAGGAGATTGGAAATGGGCCTGGGCCTGAGCCAGAGGTGGGGCCTGTAATTGCAGCATTGTTGGAATCAAGGCTTGAGGTTGGAACTCCAGCTGGGGCAGGGGCTGGGAATGGGAAAGCAGTGGAGGTAGTTTAGCCTGCAGATGAATTGGGCGGGCATTTGAGATTCCATTGAAGAAGAATGAGGGAGACTGTAGTGTGGAAGAATTCTCAGAGATCCAGGCAGTAGCCACCAGGGATTCGCTGTGCAGAGAGGGGAGACCCCAAAAATGCTGGTTGTATTTTTGCTGTAGATGGTCCCCCAAGACCTTAGGATATGAGAGCTGCTGAGGACTAGGCAGTTGCTCTGTCTTATCTTTCGCGGTCCAGAAGGGTTGGGGGATTGTGGTGTCCTGCTCAGCACCTAGTGATGGCAACATTTTCCCCAAAGAATTCAGGTGGTAGTCTGGGCTCATTTGTTTTGGATATAATCCGTCTTTGTCTTTTTCCTTCGAAATCTTTATCTTGATTCTCTCTGTGACTTGTATCTCCAGGAGATTCTGGTCATCGGATTCGAGTAAGGAGGGGCTAACAGCCTCTACCATTCTGTCTGTGGAGTCTCTCCTGAGCAAGGCCTCTTGTGAGTGGTGGGACAGGTGCTCTTGTTGGGATTTGCACTGTGATGAGTTTGAGAGGCACAAGGCTTTGGCAGCTGCCTGCCACTGAGACGGGGTTAAAATGGAACAGCTTGAGTAGTCAAGGCCTGAGATGGCTGGGACTGCGACAGGAGAAGCTGACAAAGGTGTGTGTGGAGATGAGCTTTGTGGGATGGTCCTGAGTGGGAGTGCCATCAAGTCACACTGGGGAGGTGTCATAGTGGAGTCTGACAGTGGTGGTGCAGAGGAGGCTGTTGGAGGTGGAAAGTGGGCCTCCTGAATCATGGA
>NW_011919999.1:0-6723 GCF_000151845.1 Pteropus vampyrus
TCCCAGGTGGCTGCAGGACACGGAGGCACAAGCTGCAGCCAGGGGCACGTGGGGCCAGGAGATCTTGCAGGGTGGGCACCTGGTGCCTAGGGTCCTCCCCATCCCCGACATTTATTCCACAGTGCTCCTGCTGTCTGTCACCCCAGGGCTGTAGCCACACCCATACCCCATTGCCCTCCCTTCCATGTCAGTTCAAGGTGTCCAGCAGCCCAGAGGGTGGCGGACCCGAGAGAAGGGGAAGATTCTTTACCTTTGCAGAAGAGAAATCAGGCTCTGAGCCTCTTCCAGTTCTTGCAGGCAATCTCTGCAGCTGGAAATCAGGAGACCGGGTCATGTGGTTAAGGCAGGGCCTTAGGGGTCTTACAGGAGGCTAGGATAATGGCCCTTTAGGGGAGACACTTTGAAGGGAGATCTCTGGAGCCCAAGCATTCAGGTCAAAGACAACAATTCCTGACAGTGATCACAAGGCTCAGGAAGGGTAAAACTTTTTCTTTTACAAAGTGCTTCCACATCTAGTACCCGCTGCGGACCTCACAACTGCCCCATAGGGGAGCAAGAGGTCAGGGGGCACCTTACAGAGGAAACTGAGTGATGATAAACAACTTGTTCAAAGGTGGACCTGGCGGAGGGGCGGCGGGGTGGGGGGTCTCACCTTTCAGTCAGATACTATTGATCTACGACAGTCCAAATACCCCTGCTGGGTGACACCCATTTCCAGGCTCTCTGATGCTTCATTCAGAATACAATTCTGGGATGTATCTGGATTTTAATTTCCTTCCCAAGAGCCTTCCCGATGGCTCTGTTTCCTGTGAAACAGGCTCCGCTGCTGGCATCCTTGGAGACCTGGACCTGGACCCTCAGGGACCAGAGAGGTGGGGGGCAAACCCCTTGGCACAGGGCTGAGGGGCAGAAACTCACCTTTCAAAACTCTACTTTTCTTCCTGATCTTTCTCCTCCTCTTTGGCTCCACCGAATGCTGAGAGACAAGAAAATGTGAGGAGCTAGACTCATTCTTACTCTCCTGTCTCTAGACAAGCTACAGAAGCTCAGTGTTCATGAACAAAGTGACTTTCTACATTTAATTAATGAGACTCTCTAATTTTTCCCCTTTTACCTTTTTTGTAAAGCAGATAAAATATTTTGCTTTTCTTCTTGGATGAATGGAAAAAAGAATCTTGATGAAACCCACCATGGATTTCTTGCTCAAGAAAAAGAAAAAAACACACATTCTCAGAACTACAGGCCCCTCTGAGCTCAGTCATATAGGACTCTGGTTTCCCAGGCCAGAGCCCCACTCCAGCCTCTAATCAGAGGCGCTCAGGGGCTCTGTACTGACCTCGGATCAGCCCCAACAGAGGAGAGGCTACAGACTTAGACACCTGCCATGGGAAAGCGGTTGGTGAACTAGTGCTCAGGGGCCTGTCACTCTGTAGAGATCCAACTCTTACTTAGTATCCAGTCCTTGACCATTAGTCACTGCATCTGGGACTGTGCCCTGGAGACCTCCACCACCACCTGGACTCCTGATCCAAGATCTTCAGATCAAAATCCGTGTGCTCGCTCTAACCCCTGCTCGGCCTGGCTTGTTCCTAGAGCGTGATGTTCTATTCATTCCCAAGAATTCCCGTCTCACCATTTTCTCTAGGTGATTCAGAAAAGGTGAAATAATAAGAAAAAAGATCACCTCTGCTGGGTCTGGGCCAAGGGTTCTTTACCTTCCTGATGTTTCTATGTTTCCTAGGTGGTGGTATAGATGGATTACTCTGGAAGCAGAAGAGTAACAGGAGGAAGAGCCCCAGTCCACACAGGAAGGTGAGGATGGTATCAATCAGGGAGTGAAGACGAGGCTTATCCATATGTCAGTAATGCTCTTCAAGAGAGAGGATTTTCCATGGTTTGAATATCACTGCTGCCTTCTGGCAACTGAGCACTGGAAGTTCACTTGGGAGCAGAACCCCAGGCCCACCCACATCACAGAGCTGTGGCCTAGTCACAAAGGTTCCTGAGGGCGGGGAGGGGACAATAAGAAGAGGAGGCTGAACTACTGCCCTTCTCTCACCATCCAGCTACATGTACCTCTGCACCCTTCTGGGCCTTCCAGATCTCTCATTCCAGCTCTACTCTCAATCTGTCAGAGAGACCTTACGTGATTTTCTCTTAATTTCATCTGGAACCCAGATGTCACCCGGTTCCCATTGCCCTTTCGAGATCTTGACCGAGGCCCACCAATTCATAATCCTTGAATATCTGAAGTTGATACTGAAAATTTGGCTATTTCCTGGGGATTTTTACTATTTCCTCAGCTCCAGCTTCCCCACATAAAGTTTTTTGTCTTGTATAAACCCAGACACAGAACTTTTAAACTTAGTTTTGTGAATTTTAAGTAGTGTTTGTTTTGTCACATTTTCAATCAGAGGGACCTATATACAAAAAATTAAAAATGTCAAATTCAAAAATCTAAATATGAAAGAATTATATGTAATTAAGCCTTTAAATGATAATTTTATAAATTTGGATCATTTATAATTTTGGAGTTCGTAAAGCTTTCAACGGCACAAAGACTTTTGGGACATTAACACACACACACTCATCCTTTTACAAACCAATTCAGTATTTTCAAATCCAATACTCCATAATTTTCTACTTAAAATTTTTTTATTCGTTGACTTGACCCAACTTTGTATTTGCCAAAATGAAGATAGTTCTTACTCTCCACGTAAGTTTTGAAATACGTCTTAGTCCATTAAAGTTGCTATAATAAAATACCAAAGACTGGGTCGATTAGAAACAATAGAAATTTACTTCTCATAGTTCTGGAGGCTGAGAAGTCCAAGATCAGGTGCTAGCAAGTCACTTTCTGGTGAGGGCTCTCTTCCTGGTTGGTAGCCAGCACCTTCTGGCTGTGTCCTCACATGGTGGGAGGGGGCTAGAGATCTCTCTGGTGCCTCGTTTATAAGACACCAATCCCATTAATGAGGGTCTATAAGCACCACCCAAAGGCCCCACCTCCTATCATTTTTAAGAGTTAGGATTTTAGCATAGAAATTTTGGGAGAAACACAAATATTTATACATATGCACATGTGCTACACCCAGAAGCCAGGAATGGGTTAAGGTGAGCTAAGGTACCAACTCTTAAGGTCTGTAGGGTGGAGGGTGAGACTAGGATTCAAAGCCTGGAGCTAATTCAGGTCTTGAGCAGTCTCTTCAGATATCCCTAGTGTGTTTCATTCATATTCTTCTTTTCTGAGTGTGCTCTGCCTTCCCCTGCCCTCCTCTCCAGACCCCTGCGACCCCAAGTCCAGCCTGAAGCATATAGAGATAGCTTTGAGTCCTATACAGAATTCCCTTATGGTTAATTCTGCATCCCCTCAGCAGCAGTCATAAGGATTCACTGAGGAGTTCACATGGGAAATCTGTCTTAACACTCCAGGTGCACTTAAAAGTAATGTGTGTCCCCTGCTTGCTGGTCATAATGTTTTTAATACAGCTTTAGTGGGAACAAGAGCACTTGAGTTTATTTGATGGTATTATTATGAATAAACACATTCATGAGCACATCTTCTGCATCTACTATCGCTTCTAAGGTCCTCAGTCTCTTCCTCCTTACCTTAAAGTAAGAATATATTACTTTTATCAAACTTTTATCAAAATTTGAGCTTTAGTCTTGTATTTATATTTGCCATGTATATTTTCTCCATTACTTTCAATATGTTTGGACAAAGTATGGAAGATTTTTATTACAATAACAAAGGAGAGTGTAAATTACATAAGATTTGACTAAATAAACATCCACCTGTATTACATTCATAAGGTTTCTCCCCTGTATGAATTCTCTGATGTGCACTAACATATGACTTCAGAGAGAAACTTTTTCCACATTCATTTCATTCATAGGGTTTCTCCCCTGTGCAAGACCTCAGATGTGCTCGGAGGTTTGAAGTACTAGAGAAAGTCTTCCGACACTCGTTACATTTATAGGGTTTCTCCCCTGTGTGAATTCCCTGATGCATACTGAGGGTTGCCTTCTGAAAAAAAGTTTTTCCACATTCGTGACATTCATAAGGTTTTTCTCCTTTGTGAACCCTCTCATGTCTACTGAGGTTTGATTCTGGGAGAAGGTTTTCCCACATTCATTACATTCATAGGGTTTTTCTCATGCGTGAATTCTTTGATGGACTATGAGAACTGCTTTATAAAAAAAATATTTTCCCACACTCATTACATTCATAAGGTTTTTCCCCTTTGTGAATTCTCTCATGTCCACTGAGGTATGATTTCTTGGAGAAAGTTTTCCCACATTCACTACATTCACAGGGTTTCTCCCTGGTATGAATTCTCTGATGTGCTTTGAGGGCTAAATTGCGGGTGAAAGTTCTCTCACAGCCATTACATTTATAAGGTTTCTCACCTGTGTGAAGTCTCTGATGTGCTCTGAGGGCTGAATTATCAACAAAAGATCTCCCACAGTCATTACATTCATAGGGTTTCTCGCCTGTGTGAATTCTCTGATGTATTTTGAGGGATGAACTATTGACAAAAGCTTTCCCACATTCATTGCATTTATAAGGTTTCTCCCCAGTGTGAATTCTCTGATGTATCCTGAGGACTGAATCACGGGTGAAAGTTTTCTCACAGCCATTACATTTATAGGGTTTCTCACCTGTGTGGATTCTGTGATGTGCTCTGAGGGCTGAATAATGGGCGAAAGATCTCCCGCAGTCAGTACGTTTATATGGTTTCTCCCCTGTGTGAATTCTCTGATGTGTTCTGAGAACAGATATATAGGCAAAAGACCTCCCACATTCATTACACTCATAGGGTTTCTCCCCTGTGTGAATTCTGTGATGCGCTTTGAAGGTTGAATTATCAGCAAAAGTTTTCCCACATTCATTACACTCATAGGGTTTCTCCCCTGTATGAATTCTCTGATGTACACTGAGGTGGGTCTTGTTAGAGAAAGTTTTCCCACATTCAATACATTCATAGGGTTTCTCCCCACTGTGAATTCTCTCATGTTCTTTGAGCTGTGCAATTTTGGAGAACGATTTCCCATAGTCATTAGTTTGATAGGGTTTTATCCCTGTGTGTGTTCTGTGGTGTACTAAGACAGCAGAGTTCTTGTAAGATTTCCCACATCCATTGTTATCATAAGGCTTCTCCTTATGAACTATCACATGTTCACTGAGGTTTGATGTCTGACAAAAAGTTTTCCCACATTCATTACATGCATAGAGATTGACTCCCATATGAGTTCCAGGATAATGAATAGGGTGTGAATTTGTACAAAAGGATTTCCCGCATTCATTGCCTTGAGTTTTTTCCCCTGAGCAGGTCCTCTGATGCTGAATGAGGTGTGCATTCTTGTAAAATAATCTCCTGCATTTATTACTTTCTCATGACTCCTCTCCTGTGGTACTTTCCTGATGTACACTGAGGGGTGAGTTTTGATGCAAGAATTCTCCATATTTATCAAATTTGCAGAATTTCTCTTCTGTTTGAGTTCTCTGATATACTCTAAGGTCTAATTCCTGGAAGAAGGCATTTGTACATCCATGAAAAACACAGTACATATCTCCAGTTGGTGTTTTCTGGGCTGAGCTCTGGCTCAAGTTTTCTTCACATTTACTTCTTGCAAAAGTCTGTCCTGGAGCAGCTCTCTGAGGTTGAGTAAGGGGTGAATTCTTACTGAAGTTATTTTCATTTTTATTACATTCATAGTGCATCATAACCATGTGAACTTGATTGTATTTCGCAGTGGTGGTTTTGTCACAGGATCTACTACATTCATTAAGATCAAAGCATTTCTCCTTTGTGCCGGTTCTCGCGTGGTTAAAGAGAGTTGCTTTGTCACAGTTTTTCTTAAATTCACAATCCTGACAAGATTCTTCTCCTATTAGAGAACTCTGAGCTGTAACACAGACAACAGTCTCATCATGTGAAACTTTTCCAAACTCACTACATTCAGAAGATTGCTCCAGAGTTTGAATTTTCTGATGATCCTGCCTAAGACTGAAAGCTTTCATGTTTTTATAATATTTGTAAGACCTCTCTCCAGTATGAGTTTTCTCATGATTAATAACAAACTGTAACTTTTCACAGACATTCATGTAATTGGCCTTCTTTCTGGAACAATTTCTATCACTAATAATTAATTCAGAATCAAATGGTAAACTCGTTCTACATGAGTCACATTTACAAGGCATTTTTCCTGAAAAATCTGGAATCGAATCCAAGTTAATTCGTTTTCCTAAAACTTTCTGACCTTCTTTATTCAGTGTTTTGTTATCAATGAATATTACTACTTGCCACAATGGTTTCTCTTGTTTTTCCTGATTCCCCTCAATGTGGACATCAACCTTATAATATCCTAAAATGAGAAAAATTGAAAGTATCTTATGAACCTTATATTTCTCATAAGGAGCTTAAGGCCACGTTTTGTTATCTATTGTATTGTTTCTGGTAATTTTCAAAAGATTAGTAATTCATGCACAGAAACAGACACACACACTCTCCTCATCCATATCGTTTAAACAAAAAACAGCTATTATATTCAGTGCTGGCCAAGATGAAAAAATAAAATTAACAAACAAATGAAGATGCTACAAAATGGAAAGGTGGACTTTAGGACTTAAGAAATGGCACTACAGAGAATTCCAAGATTTTCTTTCTGCGTGCTGGCCTGCTGGAAAACCCTGCAAACCAAAGTCAACAATAGGCGGAG
>NW_011920000.1:0-1251 GCF_000151845.1 Pteropus vampyrus
CCTGCGGAGACAGGGCCCTGGAGAGCAAGGGGACGCCGCCGGCCTTGGGGACAGGGCCCCTGAGAGCAGGTGACGCCGCCGGCCTTGGGGGACAGGGCCCCTGAGAGCGGGCGACATCGCCAGCCAGCCGCAGGCACAGGCAGCGGGCCACGGCCCGGGGGGGGGCCGGCAGCGTGGGTGACGCGGGAGCACGAGCGAGCGCTCAGGGCCCGCGGCGGGCGCTCCGTCGGGCTCACGCACGTGTGCATCCATTGTGCGTAAGGTTTTGAAAAGCTATTCTTACTCTAAACGCTCATTTAAAAGAAACGTCCGCTGAGTGGCAGCAGCCAGGAAAGCACGGGGTGGCGCACGCAGCGGGGAGGGCCGCTGGCCCGGAGTGCACGCTGGTCGCTGGAGATGCCCACCTGTCCCGGAGCGCGGGCGGCCGGGTATAGACCCCGCCCGAAGAGCAGGAGCTGGCTGACCCAGCACGGGCGCTGCGTCTCCGGCCCCGCGGGCCCCTGCCCGGCCAGGCCGGCGGGGAGGTGCACGCGGACGGGGCCCAGGCGCAGCTCGGCGCTCCGATGGTCGAGGTGCAGCCTCGCGTGGAACGCCGCCTGGCCCGCGCCGACGAGCAGCTGGCGCTCGGTGCTGGAGAGCAGGCCGCCCTGGAACAGCAGGTCACATGCCCACGGTCAGCGCCCAGCCGGCCGGGACCCGGGGCCGGGAGGGGCGGGCGTCCCGAACGGGCAGCTCGGGCTCCCTGGGAAGTGACGACACGTTTGCTTTCGTTCTGACAGCTCTTGCTGTGGTGTTTGTTCCCTTTGTGACAGCTGCCACGTGACAGCCGCCACGCTTAGGGCTCTCAGCCCACCCACAGGGAGCTGACCACCACGACAGCCTTCATCCCACACGGGCCCGACGGGGCCTCGCGGCGGTGCCCGGGGACAGTGCAGTTTCTACGTGAGCTCGTTGCTGTCACTAGGTCCGGACTGAGCACTTACTAATTCCCTAATGTCCCCAATATCACACCATCGGCTAAGTAAACCAGCAGGGGGCGGAGGGATAAATGGGGAGAGAGGAGAGACAGAAGCTTCTGGAAAGAGCTGGCGTTTCCTGAGGTGGAGGAACCCGGGTCACCCCAGAGACGACGCCCGCGGCAAACGCAAACGAGACAAGCTCCGGCGGCTTCGCTCCGGCCGCTGTTCACGGGGACGCACGTTGGAAACCGTCTGCGTCGCCCCCCGTGTTCCTCAAGCACAGAACTTCCCG
>NW_011920001.1:0-1702 GCF_000151845.1 Pteropus vampyrus
ATGTTTTTGGAATGTGGGCATTTCTCCCGGCTCCGTGTCCCCACTTCTCGCCACGGTGGGGGGTCGAGGGGGCGGTAATTTAGGCCTGGATACCAAACTCCTTGGAAGCGATTTCTGGGTTCCACTGCAAATCTTATTGCAGAAGGGCTCCTCTGGGCTCCCCTCCGCTCACTTCTCCTGCATCACTTTTTATTCTTGGAACCTGACGCCAGCTCCCGGGGAACAAAAGAAAGGCGCCCCCGGGACGCCCCAGTTCTGCCCCAACTTTGGTCTGCGGGCGTCAGGTGTAGATTGGAACCCACGAGAAGCTCCTCGAGGTGGGGGCCACGGCCGCCGACCCCCCTCCCGGCCCCTCGAGGAGGAAAAGTTGTCCATTGTGAGACTTAGTTGCGCTGAGCTCAGCGCTCGGGGTTTCAGCACCACGAACAGATGCCGCCGCCGGAGCGCGGCCGGCCGCGCGCCCCCGCTCCCTCCCTCCCGCCTCGCGCGCCCCTCCCCCTCTGCTCCCCCCTCCCCGCCGTTTCCCCCTCTCCACACACGCTCCCGCCCCTTCCCCGCGCCGCCCGGAGCCGAGAACTTTGAGCGGTGCAGCCAATGGCGCTCCCCGGGCTCCGAGGCTGGCGGGGGCGGGGGCGCCAGCGCCCCTCCCCGCGGACCCGTCCCCTCCCTCCGCCCGCCCCCGCCCGCCGCGCCCCCCGGCCATCGATCGCGCTTCCTCAGGAATGCCGGCGTCCGTCGTCAGCACCAAACTTGGATGGCGCCCACCCCCGGCTCGGCTGCCGATCCGGTCCCCACTTCTTCCTCCCCCCGGCTCCCGGCCGCCCTGGCTGGGTCAGCTGCCCCCTTCCCGGAGGAATTTTCAGTGTCGGGGGAGACGTGGACGAGATTGGCGGGGGTGGCGGCCACCCTGGAGAGCGAGAACTCGGAGGCCGGGCGTTCATTTCGAGTCTTTAAAGTTGAAAAGTGGTGGGAGGGGGCGTGCGGAAGAGGAGGGGGCCGGGGGTTGCGGAAAGAAAGATGGCTGTTCCCGCGGGTCCGCGCCTGGTCGGGGGCGCCCGGCTGGACGGGAGGGTTGGGACGAATGCATTAACCCCTTTCTGCCGGTGCCGCGGCCCCCTACCCGGCGCGCGCGCCCGCCCGCCCGCCCGCCCGGCCCGCGCCCCCGTCCTGGAGTGGAAGCTTCCATTCCCGCCGGAGGGGGGCCCGGCGCGCGGCCCCGGCGAAGTCGGGGAGTTCGCGGGGGGAGGGGACCCAGGCCCGGCATTACCATTTTGATTGCTTTGATGCCATTTTTGGAGGAGGAGGGGTGGAAGACCCTTCTCAGCTGAGCACAAAGATGTTTAATCACTGTGTAGAATCAAATCACATACTTTCTTTAAAAAAAAGAAACCAGCACCAAATCTGGTCCAGTGTGATAACTGAGGCTTACTAAGCCCTTTTTTCACTGGGTAAAACGGCAAGTTGTTGACTCTTATGCTCCGAGTAGAAGATTTAAAAGAGAGAGAAAATCCAGTAATCCCGCGGCTTTTATTGCAACCTGCCTCTTTATGTGTGCTTCTCCGTGGCGGTAGTCCCACTATTCCGAATGGCTTTTTCAGAGCTTAGGTTTGATCATTCCTTCTGTATTGTAGCAACTCTTTCAAGGCTGCTTAAATTTTTATGATGATAGTAAATGAGCAGCTATTTATTATCTGTCATGTGA
>NW_011920002.1:0-6615 GCF_000151845.1 Pteropus vampyrus
TCACAGCCCCCTGCCCTTGGAATCTCACCAAAGAGCAAGGCGTAGATAGATAACTACCTTTCAGGAGGTTCCAGACGAAGTCTGTGAAAAGCTCTCCGTGGGAGCCCCTGCCTCAGGTCCAGCTTGGAGGTTTGAGGGTGGCTTCCTGGAAGAGATCGGGGGAGGGCCCCTCAGGACACCTGGAGCTTCAGGCAGGAGGAGCCGGTGGCCTGAGAACACTGGCAGGTGCTGGTCAGTTCCCGCAGTAGAACCACAAGAGAGGAGAGACAGCAGAGGTGGCCGGCGGGGGCCGGAGTGGGGAGGCAGAGGTGCTGGGGTGAAGGGCCTGGGTTCCATGAACAGGAGTCAGGAAGGGGTGGTGCTGAGGGCCACCCCTTAGAAGGCAGGAGAGTGAGGGAGGCCTGAGCTCCCTCCCTGCTTGGCCCAGCCATATGAGTGAGCTTCCTAGGTGCCTGTCACCTGCGTGGGGAAGCAGGGCAGCCGGAGCCCGTGGCGACATGGGAGAGGTTGCTGGGAGGCTGCTGGACCCATAGCCCTGGGTGAACAATGAACATAACAGCGGGAGGACAGGGCCACATGTTGACTCTCCTCCTCCTGCCTTCCCCAGAGCTTCTTAAAGCTGACAGACCGGTGGCGGGGACCCTTCTGGAAGCCTCCAGAAGGTTACTCAGTGGGCCACTCTGCTCAGTTTAAGGAAAAACACGTGTGTGTGTATGTATGTGTGTATACATATACATTATATTTATATTTATTGGTTGCATTTTTATCGATTTTATTTTGACTATATATAAAATACATAATAATAAATATGTTGATATATACCGACAGATGTAATTCATGTAAAGTCTGTGTAATATATATAATCGCTTAATAATGTGTCTGGGCTGATGTTACTAAAATGAGAGGATCTGTTTTTGAAGTAAGAAAAATAATTACCATTTTGCCAAAATGAAATCTTACTGAGGAGAGCGGCGAGCACCATTCTTTCTATTATTTCCGTCATGTTTAGGGGATACAGAATGCTACTTTAGCAAAAAGTTTTTATTATAAGAGAAATACAGGCTTATGGGGAAAAAAATTCACAGTAGAGACTGGAAAGTCGTAAAATGTAAGCCCCTCCCCTGCGCGAGCTCTCGGACAGCAGGGGTGCTGGCTTTGAGGTGTGTTCGTGGGGTGTTCTCTGCACACCTGGACATCTCTAGCATGGAGAAACGCCTGGTGGATGCACTACACCTGGGATTCTGAAACTGGCTTTCTACCCTTGACAGCGGGTTGTGGACATCTCTTGGGAACAACTCAGTTTAATTCTACAAGCATTTAACGAGCTCACGCCGGGTTTGGGGGATCTACAGGGTATGGCGGGTGGCGTGCTGTCAGTGGTGGTGATTATGAGGCTTCCCATTTACAGAGAGCTTTCACTTGGTCTCTACCTGCAGACATTGTCACGTAGAGTTGGGGAGGGAGGTTGCCACCGTTCCCTCTCCCGTGGGGTCCCGTGAGGCCTCTGCATGAGACGTTTCTCCACCAGGCCCACTCTGGCAGCACATGGGATGATGTGCTGTGATGCGGGGTGTGTGGGGGTCACTCCGAGGTGGTGACATTTGCACCTGCGGAGGCGCATGGGGACAAACTGCACACACAGTGCCTTGGCCACCTGTGGTCCCGATACTCGTCAGTGGGTCTGCCCCGTCACCTCCCTGATGCACGTCTCTTTTATTTCATCGTTGGGACAGTCCCAGGACCTGGGTGGGTCAGGCTGGGCAGGTGAATCTTCTCTGCTGGACAGGTCAGAGAAGGCGACCGCCCAAAGTCAGACCGCTGTGAGGATGCCCTCTGTTTCAGCCCGAGCCCTCGTCTCCAGCTGGCCCCCCGCCTGCTGGGGTACGCACGATGTCCTAAAGTTGCAATGCTGGGATTCACGTCCCAGCTCCCTGCATCTGGGAGCAGCACCGGGCAGTCCTTCGGCCTCCTTGGGCCCTGGTTCCAGTCTGAAGAGCAGGCGTGGTAGCCAGACCTTCCTCACCGCGTTACTGAGGCGAAACCGGGGAAGAGATGCGCAGGTGCGTCGGAACCACGAAGCCGTGGGGTTGGTTTGGGAGGACCGTGGTCGCAGCGTCTGTGACCACAGGAAGCGCCTGTCAAGCCCTGTCCTGCACTGGGGGAGCCGGAGCTTTGCACTGTGGCTCGTCCCTTTGCACTGTGGCTCGTCCCTTTGCACTGTGGCTCGTCCCTTTGCACTGTGGCTCGTCCCTTTGCACTGTGGCTCGTCGCTTTGCACTGTGGCTCATCCCTTTTCGGGCATCCTGTCGCTCATCCCTCCTGCTTGAGGTGGACAGTGACTGCCATCTTCTCCCACCAGTCCGAAGGGTTCACTTTGATATTTTAGCCTCTTAAAACACCTGCTGTCAGAGCTGTACAATTGATTTCAATTAACTGAATTTTTTCAACGGGATGACTGATAATAACTTTGGTAGTCCCACGATGCCTCATTAGAGCTGCTGGCCCTGGTGATTAGCCCTGTGATTTAGCAAGTGTTTCCTCTAGCGCCTTTGTCTGTTCGGGAACCGAGTCATGGGCTCGGTGCCGTCTCCGTTTCGCTCGTGTGAGCCGATACTAACGGTGGCCGCCGCCTGGTGTGCCCGCCACAGCCCTCCAGCCTCGGGAAGCGCGTTGGTCATTCTTCAGTACTGGGGACTCTCGACACAGACAGTATCTTGGCCCACACTGGCCACTTGGTGGAAGAGGCAGAGGAGGCCCCTTTGGGGGTGTCTCTTGGCTCAGCCTGCAACTCTGGGGGAGAGGCTGGTCTCTAGGGGAGGGTGCGGCCTGGCCACACCGTGCACCTTCCTGCCACTGTTTGGAGTTTTAGGGGATGGGACCCCGGATTGGACTCCCTTCCAGGAGCGTGCCACTGAGGAGGCTTTTAGAAATAGGAACAGGAAAGTCGGAGGGCAGAGCGCTGGGGCATGAGGTGAGGTGGTGCGTTCAGCGCTGGGCCTGGAGTGTGTCCTCAGCAGGTGGGGCTCAGGCATCAGCCGTTCCTCCCTCTGCTTCCTTGCCCGTCGCTAACCCCGGGCCAGGCCCCTTCCAGTGCCGTCCAGGGACCGACTCATGGCCAGCTCCTCATTTCCATTTTATGCGGGAGGAAGCTGGAGCCCAGAGAGGTTGAGTAGCCTGCTCTGGGCCGTTGGGGCTTCCTGATCTTAACCCCTACACTGGAGCATGGCAGGGGAGATGACAACAGTTTCTGCCACAGATATGAAAAGTTTGCTGCGTCTCGTAACTCCAGGACACGCGATCAGATGACAGTAAATAGAGTCAGTGCGTCAGACGAGCACTGGCGGATTGTAGCCGGTCCTTGGGAAAGAGTGGGATTCTCACTCTGAAGTCGAAGGTCCTAGAACTCTGGAGCGGGCCCGGGTCTGCATCCAGTCTCTGCCTCTCCCAGGAGGCTGCCCGCTGGCTGGCACTCGGGTGGGGAGGATACAGTAGGCTGGGCGCAGGGAGGGGTCTCTGTAGTGTACAAGCCGAGACAGCGGCAGGTGGATGGTTTGGAGGGACCCCAAGCAAATTCTCGTGAAGAGCCCCTCAGATCCGCCTCCTCCGCCCTGGCCTCTGGCACCCCACCTTGACCTGAACCTCTGGCGTGGCTGCCACTCTTTTTATTAATGTCGTTGTTATTTTCGCTTAAAGGGGGAGGTGTTTTCTCATTTCGAAGTGGCCTTCATTCTCCAAAGGAACGAATGTGCTTCCTTACGACGTTTGCGCTGACAGTTACTTCCTGCCGGTGCTGGCGGTCTCCAGCGTGCAGTGAGGTGCCGCCGACGCAGCTCCGCTCCGGTTGCAGCCTCTGCTGCCCACGGCGGGCGTCCTGCGCCATCACACGTGGGCCACGCTTTCTTCTGGCCGCCTGTGTTAAAACAGCAGAAGGAAGCACATCCATGGGGAGTTTTAATTTTTTGTCCAGGGTCGAGTAAAACCCCGAGTTCCCAGGTGAGCTGGGAGAGGCGGGTGGCTGGGTCCTGATCTCACAGTGGGCAGAATGCTGCTCCCAGGCTGGGCCGTCCTGAGGGTTCACGAGGGCGTGTGTCCCCCCCGCCCCTCCCTGCCCCCTGTGCCGGGCGTGATTCCCGTGCGGGGCGTGATTCATCACTGGGGGGACTGTTAGCAGTATCACTTTATTAACAGTGATACGAGAAGCGGAAAGCTGGCAGTGCCCCAGAGACGTCACTGCCGTGGAGAGGTTGGCAGGCACCTGTGGCTTTCTGACGGGACAGAAGCCTCTGTGGACTGGTGTGTCCATAGACGGGATTGGGCCCTCAGCTTGGGGTCTGGTGGAAAGTGAGAGCGTACACCCCCAGACTTGGCCTGGCGGCTTAAAGCATAGGCTGCTAGAGGCAAGGGATCTTTGTAGGGCACCTTCGCCAAGTCCCCTTCTTACAGGTGGGAAATTATGGCCCTGAGTGCGGACAGGAACGGTACCCAGGAAACCCCGGGAGCCCCCAGGGACTACAGGCTCCTGACCACACACTCCACATAGTGCAGCCACACAAGAAGCCTGTTGTTTCTGTTTAAGCAGTTAAATTCTGTTCATGAGAGTTTTCTTTCAGAAGCGTGAGCCTTGTGTGGGACTTCTGGAGGTCCTACACAAAGTGTCCCCGTGTGACAACAGGGCCACCAAGAAAGGACTCTGGGGCAACACCCTGGTGGTTTTAGAATGGCTGTGAGGCTTTCAGAGCAGTTGGCTTCTGATCTGCACGAGGCAGGGACAAGCAGCTTTGCCGGCCCCAGTGCATTCTGGAACTGCCCATCTTGTGTAACTTACTGAATCACATGGACTGTAGACCTCTAGGTGCAGGTTAATTTCAGAAAGACGGTTCAGAAGGAGCAGGGGCTGTTCGTCACCCAGCCCGGCTGCACGGGCTTGCTCTCGGTCTATACAAGGGGGGGCAGGGGGAGGTCACCCTTCACAATCAAAAAGGCTCTAAAAGATGGCAATGGGGGGTCATCTTTAGGGGCAGTATGACTGCCTTTTCATCTTTTGAGAGGAGGCAGCAGAAAGTTACTTGAAATGGCAGATGGGGGTCTGTAGGGGCCTCCCTGGGGGACGCCAGCAGGCTGTCCATGGGTGATGCTCTAATCAATTTGGGAAGAGGCTTTTTGCTCCAGGAAAGAGAGAAAGGCAGGGACAGGAAGGGGAGAGAGAGGAAGAGAAGGAGATGTGTTTCTCTTTGATGTCATTCGGGCGGAAAGCCAATCTGCACATGCAAATGAACTTGGAAATGCAATTAAAAATATATACGTATTAAAGACTGTGATCCGGAATTTAATGCGAGATGCACGTTACACAATGACAAGTACCAGCATTTCCTACAATCAGCGATACCAACTCCTCTCCGTGATTAGTGCGTCTAGGTGGTAATATACGCACCGCACACAAACGCTGGGATTATTTTCTCAACCCTCACTTTGACACCCTCCCCGACGCCCAAGTCCCCTTTTGCTCACGTCTCAAGTGTCCTTCTGGTCGCCACTGCCATAGGCACACGTGCTCCCGCACGGTCTCGCCGAGGGCTTGTCCTGGTTGGACAGGAGAGGTGACAAAACAGAGTTACCAGTGTCATTGTGGACGCTGTCCCCACCGCGGGTTTGAGAAGTGGGCACACTGAGGGGAGCTGCGGTGGCCAGCGGCTTCGAGCAGGAGCTGGGATGTGGGGGGCCCGGATGTTCTGCCTATGGGACTGGAGGGGAGCAAGGTGGCCGAGCTCCCTGTGGCTCGGGCCCTTTCCCGCATCTTCCAGTGTGCCCGCCGGCCTCGACGGCTCCTGTGTGCCTGGAAGTGGGCGCCCAGATGGTGAGGGCACCAGCAGTCACCACTAGCCATGGAGGCGTGACGTTCCGCACATGCCTGCTGCGTCCCCACTCTGTGTCAGCGCTGTGCTGAGCGCCGGGGACACGGCAGGGGATGGGATAGGCCCTTGAGACGTGCTGTCAGTCTCAAGGGGGCGACAGATGATAGACAGGAAACAGGAAAAAAGAATTACGAAGCGGGCTAGAAGGCGCTCTGAGCGAAGGCAGAGAGGGCACGCGTGTGGGGCACGTGGCGCTCGGGCAGCGGGGTCGGGGAGGCCTCTCTGAGAAGGCAGCGTCGCAGTGAAGGCCGGCAGGGGTTGGAGCAGTGGGCACTGTGACGCAGGAAGAATGTTCCAGGCAGCGGGAACGGCCTGTGCCAAGGCCCTGGGGTGGGACCCACTTCGCACTTCCCGGGGAGGCCAGCATGGCGGGAGAAAGTGCGCGACAGCGACAGGTGAGCGTGAGGGCGGAGAGCTGGTGGGATGGGGTGGGGGGCCGTGCTCTCTGGCACGCCTGACCACTAACCTAAGGTACCGACTGGCCACCTTGTGTAGGAGAAGTGGGAAGTCACCGGAAGGAAGGCGGATGTCAGCTCTGGGCCCAGAGGGGCTCTGAGAGTGAGAGCCGTCTGGGGGAGACCTGCTGGTTCTGCAGCCTTGCCCCCCAAACCCGCATCACGCCAGTGGGGGGACCCGCATGGGCGGCGGCTGGTTCTCCCTGCGGAGACTGGCTCCGAAGCGCTGAGCCTCTCCAGGGCTCCGC
>NW_011920003.1:0-2114 GCF_000151845.1 Pteropus vampyrus
GCGGCGGCGGCGGCGAGGACGAGCGCCAGCGGCCACACAGCGCCTTCCAATAAAGGGCTTCCGCCTGCCCACGCTCGGCCCCTTGGGCTGGGTTTCGTCGCTGTCGCTGCTCGGCGGGCTGGGCAGTGCCCTGCAGCTCTCCCGAAGCGGCTTCCGGGCGGACAAGCGGGGCGGCGGCTTCCTGCGCGGGCCGCCCCAGGACGCGTGTGGCCCCCGCGGACAGGCCGCCGGCCCCTTCTAGCGGCGCCTTGGGAGGGAGCCCGCGGTGGCCCTGGGGTGGCGTCTTCAGCGCAGGTGTCCCCGTTGCTTATGTTCATTTGCACAGGAGAGTTCCGGTGAGATGTATTTTGTATGTTTCCGAGGCTCACACAGGAAACGGAAGGTACCCAAAAAGAAAGTTTATTTTTTAAAAGTAGAGTCTATTGAAAAAGAATCAGAGCTTTAACATAAAAGTTTAAAAAGAGACGCGTGCGGTTTATTTTTTCATCTCGCTCTGTGCCAGCGGCGTGGCTGCCGTGCACCACGCGTGCCCTCTGGCTCCCCGCGTGAGTGCGCGTGCCAACGCCGGGAATGCGGGCGTCGGGGGAGACGATGAGCCCCCCACCAGTGAGCTGTGTCCTGGGGCCCCCAGCGTGGGAGGGCAGAGGCGCCACTTCACCCTGCGTCCTCAGTCACTCGGTGCTACGGGGGCGTGTCACGCGGTCACCTTGTGGGTCTGACAGGCTTCCCCTCCAATCCGGTACAAGCGATCAATAACCCGCAGTTTGGGAAGAGAGCGTGTGCCTTGCCACTGCGGTGTCAAGCTGTTAACACGCGACCTGACGCAGCATGTCCTGAGAAGCGGGGACACTTCCTCAGGGTGAGCCCTTGCAGAAGCCATGCAGGAAACAGCTGGGTGACACGTGTCATGATTTATGACAGAGCCGCAGTGATCAAACAGCGCGATGCTGTTCCGAGGACAGACGAAGAGGCTAATGCCGCGGAACACAAAGCCTAGCAACGCAGCAACGCGCGTCTCAACACCTGGTTTCTGACAACCTGGTACAGCAAACCGTGAGGGGAAAGGTAGAATTTTCGATAAATGGTGCTGGGTGAACTGTATATCCTCTTGAGGAAAACAGAGTTGACTCCCTCACAAAAAATTCAGGATCAGAGAGACTGCAGATCTAGATGGAAAAGGCCAAATGAGGACGCGGCTCCATAGCGCAGCGGTCAGCACGTCTGCTTTCCACGCAGAAGGTCCTGGGTTCGCGCCCCAGTGGAGCCACGGCCCATGGTCTACGGCCACGCCGCCCTGAATAATGATGTCTGATCTCAGAAGCTAAGCAGGGTCGGGCCTGGTTAGTACTGGATGGCAGACCACCTAGGAAGACCAGGTGCTGTAGGCATAAATAATGATAAATTAAAAAAAGAAAAGAAAAGGCAAGACAATAAATCTTCAGGAAGGTAATAAAGAAAAATATTTGCATGATCTTGGGGCCAAGGAAGGATTTCTTAAATAGGACAGAGAAAGGGCTAACCATACGGGATAAAGGTAGTTTGAACAATATTTGATTTATGAATGAGCCGCTAAAGACACCAGTGTACGAGTGCACAAGCAGGCCACGCACTGAGAAGACATGTGATTCATGTGACCGACAAAAGGATCACATCCAGAATAGCAAAGCATTCCTAACACGTCAGTAAGAAAAAGATGACACAATAGAAACATGGAAAAGTGATTCAACCAGTTATTTCCCCAGACGTTTGTTGTTCTAAATGGACAGTAAGTATACGAAAAAGTTCTCAACCCTGTTAGTAACATGGGAAATGTAAATTCCTTAAAAAATTGGCCAATCACAAGTGTGATGACAATGTGCCACATAAATTTCTATGTAAACTGGTGCCATTTCAGGAAGGAGAAATAAGCATTTGCTATGACCAGGGTGACCATGTTTGGGAGGAAAAAATGGAGGCTCCCACCAGACAAGACAGTCGGACTGTTCCAGGCAAACCGGGGTGCAGGTGTCACATCGACGGTGTGCTCTCCTGCCCACCAATGCCGCACCAAGACGCAGGCTCGAGGAGAACACGGCGCATGTAAAAGCCCCCAAGCGGGAGCAACCCCAATACCA
>NW_011920004.1:0-1848 GCF_000151845.1 Pteropus vampyrus
TCACTCTAGAATTTAAATTTATGATCTTATTTACCGACTTATTATTAGTTTTCACCCTCTCGATAACATAATATAAATTCTACCCTCATAATATCTAATAAAATAATATATTCTATATAATATTTTATGTTATAAATATTTTTATTTTCTATATGATTTGTTTTATATAGGATTATCTAATTTTAATTTTAAATATCATGATTGGAGAGTGGGACTATAAAAGATTATAACTGTATATTTTTAAATTATTTTTAATTTCTCTACCGAGTGCCCACCCCATTCAATATTTCTGAAGGTATTATATTCAGAATATTAGCTGTTATAACTATACCACAATGTCACATTGCTATCTCTTATCAGAGTTTATTAAGCAGTAACCATAAATAGAAACTAGTAGGACAGCTTGAAGGGGTATAAAGAAGACACATGGATCTTCAGCAGGAAATCTGACAGTAAAAAGATTTAAGTGTCTCACACAGCAATTACACCTGCATCAAAAGTGGCCTAGACGGTTTCTGATATTGAAGCTGATGCACCAAGAAATTCTCTCTGACCATAGATTGCACTCTAAATTTTGACTGGACTCAGGCCAAAATAATCCAATTTATAGGGGATAAGCCATTAAAAATGCCTGCCAGTGATTCTGGAAATAACCTGTTAAATTCTTTGATAACTATGTTGGAACAGAAAGCAGATATTGAAGATTAAGTGGCATTAATTTTCACATCATCCCATATGTTAGTGCCACCCTGCAAATGCCTTATAGATATCTCTTGCAATTTGAGGTCAGCTTGTTCTCTACACTTGTTACAGTATATCACACATAGTTGTTTGTGGTTATGAAAAGTTACTTGGCAGCATGATGCAGTGGTACTGGATGCCAATCTAATGAGCGTATTTAATGTAGATGATACTCGAGTTAAATAGCTGTACATTTTATACCACTTCATTTTGGTTCCATATTGACAAGAAACACATGGGCTGAGAAGTGGCCAGGAGTTGCATCGTGTACAGTGCACAGTACTTTTCAAAACCCTGTATGTAACAATTTCAAATTAAGTCTCATTGTTATGCAATTCAAGGATTATAAAAATAATATTAAGGAACATCTGAATGTATCTAGACATTTGATGATGTTATATTCTATTTAGATTAAAGCTCAAGTAAGCCTGAAGAATTTCTACATATGTCTTAAGATTTAAAAGTTACAGTGGAATACAAAGTTTAAAACAGACAAAAATATGGGTTTAAATTACAAGCCTGAAATTAGAAACTCATTGCCTTGTTTCTCATAAGTTTATTATGTGTTGCAGAGGAGAGCTGAAAAATCTGAGTCATCTATGATAATGCCCCTTCCGCTATCACTCATTTAAGGTTATTGTGTGGTAGAGTATATTATGGATTCTATTTATCATCTCTTTATCTACTGTCTGTCTGTCTGTCTATCTATCTATCTATCTATCTGTCTGTCTGTCTGTCTGTCTGTCTGTCTGTCTGTCTATCTATCTATCATCTATCATCTACCTATCATCTATCTACCTACTTACCTACCTACCTACTTATCTTCTTATCTATTTATCTATAGTTTTAATAATGAACAATTGATATGCAAAAAATTCTACATATTTAATGTGTACAATTTGATGAGTTTGGACATGTGCAAACACTCATGATATCATTACCACTATTGACATATCCAATATCTCACAGAGATTCCTTATATCACTTTGGTGGGAGGAGTTATTATTTTTTTTGTTTTGTTTTTGTCTGTTTGTTTTGTGGTAAGAACACTTAACATGAGATTTAGTTGAATAACAACTTCCCATTTTACCCACTCCCCAGTCCCTG
>NW_011920005.1:0-1738 GCF_000151845.1 Pteropus vampyrus
TATTTTATTTTTGTATATGGTTATGATAGGGGTCCAATTTCATTTTTACTTTTGCATGTGGATATCATTTCCCCAGCACCATTTGTTGATAAAACTATCCTTTCTCTACTATATGTTCTTGGAACACTTGTCAGAGATCAGTTGACCATATATTTTATACATACACACACACACGCACACACACAAGTATTTTGGATTTTAAATCAGACTACCTGTTGATGCTTGTGGGTGAATTAAATTTCTGCTCTAACTTGTGACACACTTAGGACTTAGATATCAAAGGAGAGAGGACTACAGGAGTTGGAAGGTGGTTCAGGGACTTAGAAATAAACTTATCCCCTGAGACAGTAAAGGCACTGAGAGGGCAGACCCAGCTCTAGTGCTGGAGAAAGCTTACGGTGCTAACAGAATACAGTATCTGAATGTTGTCAGAGTGGAAGTTGGCAGCTGGTATTGATAAATCTGTTAAGAGTTGAGGGGGGATATAGATAAACAACAAGCAGATAGAGCCCTCCAGTGAAAAATCCTGGGGGAATGCAACCCTAGACTATCAAAGCAGACAAGATAGGCTTTTCAAATGTAGTCTATTAGTAAATGGGAAGGCCTCATTCGGGGTTGATATTCAGAGGAAATATTTCATGTAATTTTGCGAGGCTGGCAAAACAAAGATCAAGTCTACAGTGTTGTGCCTTTTGTCCAAGACAGATTGTTGAGGCAGAAATTTGTACACAGGAAAATAAAGCAAAACAGGAATACGAAGTCATAGCTGGATTAATTATCTAACAAGATGACTTTATACTAATGACAGTGATCAGTTCCTTATGTTGACCAGGTCCACTTTCACCTAGAAATTGAAACTGAGCTCTATCGTGTGTAGGAGGGGGTGTGGTGAGGGGAGAGTTGTAAAAACTGGGAGAATTTTATAAAGGTCACAAAATTTCCTCCGTTGCAAAATGGATATGGTCATTATGCTGCCTAATTTGCCTTATGTTATGAAAATTTTAAATTTTTAACATGATCTATACTTGTGATTCTTTGTTCATATAGTCTCATAGTGAAAACCGCTAAATGTTCATCAAGTATATTTTTCCCTTCTTTCTGAGATTACAAGTACATTGAGTTTCCCATCCCTTTTCTGCAGTTATGTGTATTGGCAAAGGATGCTGTGAAGAAATGATATGGGCCATTTGTGGACAATGAATTTAAGGAACAGGTATTTCTTCTTTAAGATCTCTATCTCTTTCTTTTAAGTGCATATGGATTGTAACCAGATTCTAAACTCTAAAAGTTGATGGATGAACAGAACCTATATCCCTGACTCATCACATGTAAGGGAGCGACCCAGTAACTTGCACAACTACACTAGGGTGTGTGTGTGTGAACAAGAAATAAACTCCTACTTTGTTTGATGCAGTCCATGTTTGGGTTAATCTGTTAGAGTGGTTTCAGTACAAGTACTTAATATTTTACACTTGACTCCTTGATATTTTACACTCGACCTTTAATAAAGTTTTCTGTAATTGCCTTTCTATTCTATTTTTCTAAAATGCTGTATGTTCTATTATCAGTATTCACTACACCAGCTTTCTCATCTCAAATTGTAGCCTTTAACTGCTCAGTCTCATAATAAAGGGTTTAAGCATATGCTACTGGTTTTTACTATATTTTACATTATTTTGTTTATTATTATTATATTATTTCACTTATTTATTATTTATATTTTATTGATTTATGCTAT
>NW_011920006.1:0-1190 GCF_000151845.1 Pteropus vampyrus
AGAGCGCGCCCGCCGGCCGCCGCATGTGCAGCGCTACCTCCCGTGACCGCACTGGTGCCCGCGGGCCGAGGCTGGCGGCTCTGCCGTCCTTCAGTGCGTGGCGGCCCAGGCCTCGCCATTGCAGCC
This sequence comes from Pteropus vampyrus, assembly GCF_000151845.1. Taxonomy (NCBI): domain Eukaryota; kingdom Metazoa; phylum Chordata; class Mammalia; order Chiroptera; family Pteropodidae; genus Pteropus; species Pteropus vampyrus. The sequence goes on from NW_011920006.1 coordinate 127, forward strand.
AGAGAGACGTGATGCGTGTCACCTCTGCTCTGGCTCCACCCTGGAGCTGCTCAGGGCCCGACCCAGCTCTCCTTGAGACAGGACCAAGGTCTGTCTGGGAAGCCGAACAGCACCCAGCTACCCCTGGAGGGCGGGGACACGGAGTGTGGGGACAGCTGCTAGTCTGGAGGGAGGCCCCTCGGGGGCAGTGGGCTGGGGGTGGGGGTGGGTGCACACGGCCTTCTGCGGCTCCGGTCGTCTTCAGAGAGACGGGAGGGCAACGCGGAGACCGTGTCTTCATCCTTGCTGGCAGGTGTGTGTGGTGGCGTCGCTCCAATCTTCCTGGCCTCGTGCTGTTTCAGCAAACAAAGCAGAGCCGTCCCTCTGGAGCTTCACGCCCCCGTACGGAGTGGGGGGGGGGCAGGGTGGCCCTCGGCATGCGCGCGCTGGGCCCGCCTGTCCAGGGCCGCGTCTCTCCCTGGCGTGCTGGAATGCGCGTGGCTCCCCCCCCCCCCTGCTTGCAGCATTTCATGCGACGGCTGCCGCGGGCCGGCGACGAGCCACGGCTTGCGGTTGTTTGGCGTCCTTGCCTGTGATGCCCTCGAGGGCCAAGTGTAAGACTCGTCCTTGGCCATCGGGGACCCAGCCCTCAGGCCTTTGTTTCAGAACCAGCCTTGGATAAAAGCAGATGGCTTTGCTCCGCTGACGTGGCTCTGTCCGTCCACAGATGATCCTTTTCGTGCTTTCCACGTTGTTTGTACAAACGGCCTCAGCTTGGGCACATCTTAGAGTACAAAAGGAGGACGATGCGGTGGCTGTGGCACCCACAGCCCTGGGTGACCTGCCCGAGAAGCCGTTCAGGCGCACGTGGGCCCCCGCAGGGCCTCGGCGAGCACGTGGGAGGCGGCCAGGAGGGGCTCCGGCTCCTCGCCCGCCCTCGGCCTGAGTTCTCGTGACCAGGACGCGTCGGATGTCAGTGCACTGGGCTCCTGGCCAGAGCCCGGCTCCATGCTGCGGACAGCGAGCACTAGACGCACTCCTCGCCAAACTGCAAGGAATGGAAACTAATAGAGATAGGGGGTTGA
>NW_011920007.1:0-2025 GCF_000151845.1 Pteropus vampyrus
TCAGTGCACGCGTGTGTGCATGTGTGCATGTGTGCATGTGCATGTGTATGTTTGCGTGTGTGCGTGCATGTGTCCACATTTGTGTGTTTGCGTGTGTGTGTGCATGTTTGTGTGTTTGTGTGTGTGCATGTTTGTGCGTGTGTGTGCATGTGTATGTTTGTGTGTGTGTGCATGTGTCCATGTTTGTGTGTTTGTGTGTGCGTGTGCATGTTTGTGCATTTGTGGGCATGTGCACAGAGCACCACGTGGATACACTGCATGCATGATTTCTACTTAACATTGTATCTTGAGAATTTTCTAGTTTAATCTTAATTTTTAAAATTAAATTTAAATGTTTGTCCATTTTTAATTCCATTTCCTTTCCGACGTGATCTGCACTATGAAAGGTGGAGTGGCTGGTGTGCGGGGTGTACCCCGGTGTATTACAGGACCCCCACGAGGCCGGCTCTGCTGCCTTCCATGTCTCGCCATCATAAATGTCGCTAAGTGCATCTGAACATGTGTCTTTTTGTTGCTGTTTTACACGTCGTTAATTTTCATAAAGCAGGCACATTCTTACAGCAATCACCCAAACCACAAAAGGAACGTTCCAGAACCCCCAGAGGCCCCTGCTCGCTCCAGGCACTAGCGGCCCCCGCCCTCCCGGCCCCCCAGAAGAGGCCACCGTCCCAAGTTCCGACAGCACAGGCTCCAGGAGGTGTGAGGTCCTGCGCCTCCTCCAGTCACCGCGTGCAGCGCCCCGGGTGCGGCGCGTCCCAGCTCCGGTGTCGCTCCGCGGCTGCGGGACAGCGCGGGTGTGCGCGGCGACGCGGGCCTCGACCCGCTGCCAAGTCCGCTCTGGTCGCTCTCGGCCGCCGGCTCCTGTCCTGGCGCCACTGTGGGGTCGCTGCACCAGCGCTGCATAATCGCCGTGTGGTTTTGGACGCCCTGCCCTGGCCTGTGACGTCGGGTTCACCCGCACACTGGCCGGCATCGCCGGCCCTCCGTTCGCACCCCCCGTTCCTACGCCTGCCAGGGCGTCGCGCCCCGTCCTGGAGCAGGGGCCTCCCGGACGCCGTGCGCTCGGCCACCACCGCGCACTCTGCGCGGTGTCTGGATGAACAGCAGCTCTCCTGACCGCTCCTGTCCAGTCGCCACCCTTTACACAGCTTTGCCCGCCTGCCTCAGGGTCATGAAGATGTCCCCGCAGGCTTTGTTCAGGAAGCTCTGTGGTCCGGCCTCAGGCCTTTGGGTCACCGGTCCACTTGCAATTACTTGGAATTGGTTTCCACGCGTCGCACGAGGCTTCGGCATCGGTGGGGTCAAGATTCCTCTTGTTTGTTTTCGATATGCGAACCTCCCAGCGCCGTCTGGTGAAAATGCCGCCCTCGCCGCCCTCGCCGCGGGGCTGCTTCTGCCGCGGACCCCCGTCCCAGTCTGAGGTCTGTTTCTCTGCCTGCGCCCCTGTCCCATCCGCCTGCGCGCCCACCTCCTGCCGCGGGAAACCGTCTTCGTCCCCGCGGCTTTGTGACAGGGCCTTGTATCTGACGGTGCGTGTCTTCCAGCTGTGTTCTTCGAGAAGGTGCACGCTTTAGAATAAGCTTGCGAGGGTGCCCAGAAAACCTGCTGGGAGTTTGAGGGAGCTGCACCAGACCTAGAGATGCACGGGCCACGCGAGCGGAGGCTTCTGGGCTGGCGCCAAACCGCAATCGGTATCTCCCTCCCCCAAGGCCAAGGCCGCCTGCCTTTCTCAGCACTGTTTCCCAGGTTTCCGTGCAGAGGTGGGTCTCGAAGATCTTTCATTAGATTTACCCTTAGGTATTTGATTATTTTTGATGCTATTTGAATGGTACTGGTTTTACTGTCTCTCTTCTAATTTGCGTGTTGCTGGCACATGCAACACTATAACTAATTTTTGTATATAGGCCCTACGGCAAAATCTTTTTCTAACGCTTTCAACCATTGATTTTTAAAAATATTTTCAATACAAAGTTATGCCGACTGAAAACGACGGTTTGGATCATTCTTCCCCATCCTTTTTTACCT
>NW_011920008.1:0-1468 GCF_000151845.1 Pteropus vampyrus
TATCATGGGTGAATGAGGTGGTGCGTGGATGGTTACTGATGGCAGGTGGCCGGATGCACGGATGACGGACGATGGATGGCGGATGGATGCTGGCTGAGTGGATGATGCCTGGAGCTCCTCCGCGGTGCAGTTGGCATTCAGTAAACGTTAATTCTCCTTTTCTTCTGAAAGTGTCAGGACGACTCTCGCTGGCCCTGGACCTCCACGGCCATTGGGCTTGAATTCTGCGTCCTTCCTCGCGCTGCATGCTGAGGCAGGACCGTGTAAGTACCCTGAGGAATTTAGTCTATGGGAGGGGGAGAAAGACAGGTAAGGGGCCAGGCACACGGAAGGGTGGCACGTGGCAGGTTCAAGGTGGGGTAGATGCCAGGACCAGCCCCAGGGGTGGGCTACTGGGGTCAGCACTTAGCAGAGCCGGATGGAAACCCGAGGGGCTGGGGGAGAGCAGAGGCCAGGCTCTGGCGGGGGGAGGGGGGCCCCGCAGCCGCTCACCGCTGTGGAATCCCCTCCTGTCGTTCTGCTCTGCTGGGGAGGCCACTTTGTCCGGGCGCCCGCCACTCCGAGGTAGGGCTCCAGCAGGTGACGACACTTTGTGACCATTTCCGTAACCCTGCCCCGTCTGCTGGGGTTTGGTGTGGGCAGGGGATGAGGGTCTGGCCAGTGAGCTGTGGCCACAGCTGTGGGGGAGGGGGTGGGTGGGCATTTCTGGGAACGATGTCTACAGTGCCACGTGAGGAGGTCCCAGCTGGAGTGGCCGTCTCCTCAGGCCTGCGGCAGGGGTGTGGGGACCCCTGTGCCTGGGTGTGGGGTCCGTCTGCTGTACCCTGTGGCTAGCACAGTGGGAGGTGGCCCTGGTCCTTACCTGGGCTCACTTGACAATGGTGTCTGGCACTGTGGGGCCTGGCCAGCCTCAGACAGGACTGCCTGGTTCTGAGGTCAATGTCGGGGGATTGCAGGATCAGGAGGCTCAGAAAACCCATGATAGACCCATCGACCCACCCCCACTGGGAGGCCCCAGTCCCAAGCGTGGCCATGTTGCTCCCAGGTCAGCAGGTCGGCCGTTGGCTGAGGACACGCCCTGCGGCAAGCCCTGCCCCACTGGGAACACATAAGCACGGACACTCGGGCCACCTGACCCGCCGCCTTGCTCGGCACAGTGACATGATCCCCCGGGCGCCTCCAGCCCCTCACTCCCCGGGGAGCTCGGGTTTCCTGGGCTGGGCGTCTCAGCCTGCTTTAGCGAGAGGGCCAAGGTGACCTGAGCCTTGAGCCTCCCCAAGGTGCCTCTCCTGGCTTGGGGGGCATGTAGTGTGGCCCTGAAGCCTCTACAGGCTGCAACTCCAGTCAGCTCTGCCTCCCATGCCGGTGGCTCCGGCACTGCCCACAGCTGGCAGTCTGAATCTCGCGGCCTTCTCACCCAGAAGACAGAGAAGGTCTGAGACAGAATATATCTAGTACATGCAACTGA
>NW_011920009.1:0-1715 GCF_000151845.1 Pteropus vampyrus
ATTACCATTGATGTTAACTTTTATCACCTGGTTAAGATGTTGTCTGCCAGACTTCTCCACTATAAAGTAATGAATAAGTATTTTGTGGTGAGATACTTTTTGAAACCACATTAATATTGTGTTCCTTATCAAAGTAGCACCCACTTGTTTTTGCATCATTAATGACTCTTGTCTGAATCAGTTAATACTATGATGGTTCCTAAATGATACTTTTCTAATTCTCTCATTCCTTCTGAATTTGTTAGTTGGCATTCTACTGTAAAGTAGAGCTTTCCATTCTCCTGTGTGTATTTATTCATTTATTTATATCAGTATGGATTTATGGGTTCCTATTTTATTCAGTGGATTTGCATCTATTGTCCCAGAGTTGACCAGTGGGAGCCCTTCCAGGCCGGCTCCTGTGTCTCCCCCCGCTGCCCTTGGTATCTATTTTTTATTTATTTTTATTTTCTATTATTTTTTATTGAGATATAATAGACATATAACATTAGCTTCAAGTGTACAACATGATGATTCAATGTTTGTTTATAGTGAAATGATTACCAAATAAGTCTAGTTAACATAGTCTATTACATTAGTCTACTTAACATAGTCACACAATAAGTCGTTTTATATATATATATATATATATATATATATATATACATATGTGTGTGTGTGTGTATATGTATTTTTTTTGCTGATTCATTGATTTTATGTTTTTAAATTTTTTTATATTTTAAATTTTAATTAGTTCAAGTATACTGTACATTGTTTAGACATCTATATAGTTAGTAAAATGATCCCCCCAATTTCTCCCTCCCTCCCCGACCCTCAACCTAGCCAATGTATTATGGTAATTGCATTCCTTATGGTAATTGCGTTCCTTATGCTGTGCTTCCCATCCCCATGACCATCTGTCAGCTACTAATTTGTACTTCTTTAACCCTTCACCCCATTCTCCCAGCCCCCCACACCCCTCTCCCCTCTATCCCTCGCCAATTGTCCACTATATTTGTGTCTGTTTTTGATTAGTTTGTTCTTTTTATTCCTTAAATTCTGCATATAAGTGAAATCATATAGTGTTTATCTTTCTCTATCTGACTTAAATACCTTCTAGGTTCATCACAGCGATATCTTTTTCCATTCCCTTCCTTTTCATATGTAGAGGTCTTGTTTTCTTATCCTTTCAGCCACTCCATCTCTTGACTGGAGCACTTAATTCTTTTCCATTTAAGGTACTTATTGATAGGAATGTAGTTGTTACCATTCTTTATTCCTGTTTTTCATACATGTTTTTTCTTCTTAAAGAAGTCCCTCCAAAATTTCCTGTAATTCTGGCTTGGCGGTGACAAATTCCTTTAGCTTGTTTTTGTCTGGGAAGCTCTTTATCTGTCCTTCAACTCTAAATGATAGCTTTGCTGGATAAATTATTCTTGGTTGTAGATCCTGGGTCTTCATCCTTTCAAATATTATTTGCCAAGCCCTTCTGTCCTACATAGTTTCTCTTGAGAAATCAGCTGCCAGTCATATGGGTGTTCCCTTATATGTAATTATTTTTTTTTCTCTTGCAGCTTTTAAAATTCTTTCTTTGTATTTGACCTTTGGCGTTTTAATTATGATGTGTTTTGGTGTGGGCCTCTTTGGATTCCTGATTTTTGGATTTTCTGAGCTTCCTGGGGTCTTATGTCCATTTACCTTCACCAGGTTAAAGAAGTTTTCCATCATTATTTCTT
>NW_011920010.1:0-4874 GCF_000151845.1 Pteropus vampyrus
GCTGGGAGGGAATTTCATATAGGAAAGAGAGAGAAGGAAGAGAGCTCAGAGTCCAGATTTGTTATTTTGTTACTTGAAAGGATACTGTTTCTCAGAATCCAGGTTCTCTCTGGGTAGGGAATCTCCTGAATTAGTTTTCCTGGAAGGATGCCATGCTTGCCCTCGAAGTAACTCTATGCTGGAAATCTCCAGGTCCAGTGGGCAGTTTCGCTCTTGCCACGCGGAGCTGCATTGCATTGGCATCTTTTAACACTCACAGTCCTGGGATAACAGGTCTCATCTACTTTGCAGCAGGCTGTGATCTTCTTCCAGGCTCTGACTCCTGTACTCACAGGCTCTTTGCTCACCTCTGCCGAGTAGGGAAGTGTAAGGTGGTTCAGGCAGGGTGTGCCACCTGGGGATACTCCTGCCTACATATAGGGCCCCAAATTCTTCTGGCTCTCACTTGTTCCAAGGCTCCTTGCATCCTCTGCTTTCCTTCATCTTTCCATATTCCTTCCCCCAACTTCTACCTTTCTGTAAAAAAAGGCACTCATGTGCATGCACTCCCCCTTTTCTTTCCATTGAATCATAATATGATAAGGAGACAAGGACTGTAGAAATAGTGATTTGCGTTAGAACACTTGCTTACCAGCTACTACTAATATGACTGTGTGTGCGTTAGCAACTTGCTTAGCAAGAAGGGTACTAATATTTACCTCAATAGAATGCTAAAACAGTTAATGAGGTAACATTTAATAATATCTTGTGCAATTCCCGAAACATAATAAATACGAAATATTTTCAAGCTTTACTCACTTATTCAGTTATTTATTCATTAATTCATCCTTTTAGTAAGTATTTACTGTGCTAAACAGTTTACCCGGGAAGTACTGAAGATACTAGTTAATGGAGACATAGTCATGACCCTCAAGATTTCTGCTCTTTACTGGGGGTGAAGGACAAGTAAGCAGATAATCCTATTGCTGGAGAAATGTGCTCTAAGAGGCTTGCAGAGAGAGTATGAAAAGACAGAAGGTGGACACCTAACCCAGAATAGGAAAGAGAGTTAGGGAAGGCTTCCTGGATGAGATGCTGCTTACATTGCACACTCTATAAATTCTTGGCATTTGGGGTAAGGTTGGAGGGAAAGACATGCTCAATGACCTGGTGGCAGAGAGCTTGATATGTTCAAAGATATGCAGGGAATTCAGGGAACCATGCGTGGAAATAGCTAGACATACAGATCTGCAGATAAAATTTGAAATGTGAAAGCAGTTTATTTAAGTCAGAGCTTGTACAGCTTTTACTTTCTCTTTTTCCTGGCCCATCCCCCAGTCCTATTCTGCTACAGGGCTTTCTCTTTCCCTATCACCCTCCACCTGATCTGACATTTCCTGCCTCGCCACTGGTGCTGTTTCAGAATTCCCAAATCCTATTGCACAGTGGATGCAGAATAGCACTTTTCTACTTTGCAACAGCCAAAGGTCACAATCTTGCTTTCTAAACGCAGGGGACAATAGAAACCTGGAGTGATATCTGAAAGGAGAATAGCAGGAACCAAGGTTTCCTTCCTACTCCATTAGGAACTCTTCCTGCTTCGTACTCATCTTATGTGTTTAAAGAAGATGCCTAACTCCACAAGATACATTTAAATAATAATCAGTTTTTCCAATTTTATCAACTGACTATCTAAGAAGAGCTTCAAATAGAAGAACATGGTTCATGTTAAGCTGTTTAGAATATTGGAATGAGCTCTTGGGTCCCATTACTCTATGCAGGCACTCTATCGGTGAATGAAGGCACAGTAAATGGCCAGTGAAAACACAGTAAATAAAGCTGACAACTTGGCATTTGTGCAGGCTTTTTATTTTAAAAAAATCTGGAGCATGATGCTTTTGATAATGCTTTTTTAAAAAAAAAATGGGTTGTGTGGCAATGTCCTGAGAGTTTGGGATAGGACAGAGATTAATTTGGAATGCTAAGAGGATCAGAGTGATTGAGTAAATTCCCTGCACTCCTTTTTTTTTTTTTTTTTTTGTCCCAATCCAAATCTCAAGAGCCAAGGGGTGAGCGGCATCTCTGAGATCACAACAGTGAGGAGTATCCAGGAGTAAAGGTGAGTAAGTAAAGGTACTATGGCGTGAGAGTGAATGTGCGATACTTCTGGCGTGTGGAAGGTGGAGGTCAGCATTTGATTGTTGTCTTTGGATTGTTCTCAAGTAGACGATTTGCTTTGCAGGTTCTGGGACAGGATAGGAAGAGTGTTAGAGAGTTTAAGACTCAGAAACCTAAAGGTCTTTGTAAAGGACATTTTAAATACTTTTCTGAGCCTGGAAGAAACTTAGGAATTCTCTCTAATCATCATCGTCTCATTTTATAGACCAGATCACCAATATCTAAGGAGGTGAATAGATTTGCTCAAGGTTATGTAGCAAGTGACACCCCCAGGACTGATCCAGGTTTATTTATCCTATGTCTTCTCAAGGCATGCTTTACACATCCTGCCAGGATAGTGTGAACAGGCTGCTCATGGTCCCGTGACTCCACACCAACTCTGACTGTCCTTTCCTCGGTGACCTTGCTCTCCGGAAGGCCCCTGACTGATTGGGGGCTCTTAAAAGCAGCAGGAGACGACCACCAAGTATTAAAGGTCTTTAAGCCACGAGGGCCCTGGGCTGCAGGCTGGACAGTCATAAGTCAGAACTGGGAGTGGTGAGTCAGGGAAACCATCCATGTTTGGAAAAGGAGGTAAAAGGAATTGGCCGATCAGGAAGTATTTTTTGTTTGTCAACTCACTCCAGCAAAAGTGAAAGAAAATTTGTGAGACCATGCAAGAACAAAGGGCACCAGAAAGCTAGACAAACAGGCAGGGGATTTCCAATTCAGCTGCTTGTATATAAGCTGGACGCAAGGCCCTTTTTCTCAATCTTGTGTTTTCCGGGTCTCTGGTTTCTGCTGCTCCCTTGATTGCAGAGATGGCTTCCTGCCTCTGTGTAAGTTGAGATTTGATAATGGAGATAGGGAAAGGGAAATCACCTCCAAGAGATGGGGATCTCAGGAATGGGTGAGGGACAGTGCTCAGGGAGTCGGGGTGGCTTGAAAGGCTTATTAAAGGGGCATTGAAATCTACAGGATGGAAAGGAATGTTCTGTGAAGAGAAGCTGGTCATTTGGCTCCTGAGTTCTCTTTTGTGTCAGACTGGCTGGCTGTTGTTTGGGATAAATGGTAGGAAGTGGGAGTAGGCCTGGTGCTCAACAGGGCTGGCAAGATTTGAAATTGTGGAAATATTATCTTGAGCTTTTCTTCCCTTATTCTGTTTAGGGGTCCAGGACTTAAATTTAAGCTTTCTTCTCTTGCCCAAAGAGAGGTTCACAAAACTAATTTATCCTAAGGTGTTAATGATAAGAATATTTGCACCATGAAGAGAACCTGGAATGAAGGTAATGCTTATTCCAGTAGTGACAATCCAGTGAAGAAATGTCTGTGACATCTAAATTGGGAAGATATTTTTGAATGGAGCATGAGGAAGGCCCTCACAGGCTTTCAAGTGACAACATTGGGGTTAGCTTCCCCATTTTCACATTACTTAAATATGACTTAGAATTAGCCCCTGCTTTCTGTAAGTGAGGCCATGTTTTAATTAAAGGACAAAATCATATTCTACAATAGGCAGATAAAAAAATACAGAAAATACAGATGAACAAGTAACATTGAAAATGGTGTCACTATAATACGTGAGTTACTATTATAAAGTAATGAGACATTAAAAAAGAAACTAACAGTGCAGACAATATGTGTCCTAACCAGTTTCCTTCTAAAATAGTCATGGAGGGCAGCCTGGTGAGTATCTCATTAGGGTGCCAAATCTTGGAAATTCTTTTTGGGAGTTGTTTTTAGAGTCTGGTGTAAACCTTGGGATGCTTTTTAGTTGTATTTATTTTTTGACACTTGACAAAATTTATCTGGAGAGGAGGCAAGTATATATGGTGGGAAATTATTAATGATATTTTTGTGATGAATAAGAGGTATGGTTATAAGGAATAAGACTGATTTTCTTGTTTGTGTTATAGCCTGGAAATTCAAAAAGAGAAGTTCCAAGAAAGGGAGGGACACAGCTTGTTATAAATGAGCTGAAGGACCAGCTAGGCAGTGAACAGTGGGAGGAATTAAGAAGGGAGAACAAGGAGTGTAAACTGGGGTAAGTATTTTTAGTAACTGTCTCTTGGCCTTCATTGTCCAGGTGAATGTCCATTCTGAGGAATGGGAATTAATGACCTTTACTGCTAGCTCAGATGACAGAGTCAAGAAGATCAACGAACACGTCCAGTCTAAGACCAAGGTTCCCGTACAGAACCGGGTCCTTCAGCTGGGCTCGAAGATCCTAAAGCCCCCGAGAAAGCTATCCTCTTACGGCATTGACAAGGAGACAACCATCCACCTCACCCTGAAGGTGGTGAAGCCCAGTGATGAGGAGCTGCCCTTGGTTCTGGTAGAGTCAGGTGATGAGGGGCACAGGCATCTCCTCCAGGTGCAAAGATCCAGCTCAGTGACCCAGGTGAAACAGCTGATCAAGAACAAGACTGCTATAACCCCTGAGAAACAGATTGTGACTTGCAATGGAAAGAGACTGGAAGATGGGAAGATCATGGCAGATTATGGCATCGGAAGGGGCAGTTTGCTCTTCTTGACATACCACTGCATTGGGGGGTGACCACCCTGGGGATGGGGTGATATCAGGAGCAAAGAGTTTATTTCCTTTTAGCTCTTATCAACCGCATCCTTTGATGATTTCCCAAAACTAGTGAGAATGATAAATAGCAATAATAGATTTGGAGTGGGGAGTTAGACTGCAGAATACTTTTTAGCTCTATGATTCTTTGATCCTAACATAA
>NW_011920011.1:0-3440 GCF_000151845.1 Pteropus vampyrus
CTCTGGATTGACCCAAACACTTTGCCCAGGTTCTGGCTGATTGAGCTACTTCCTTTTCTGCTTCCTTCACCACCAGCTTCTCTCTTGGGAATTCGAGTTCCTTTCTCCATTTTACTCCCTTGATTTACTTTTCTGTCTTACTGTACCTCTCATGTCTCTTTACTGGGCACATGCATGTTTTCCTCATAACATGAGACATGTCCACCTTCTTCTCCACTAGTCTAGTTCCTTCTTATCTTTAAAACCACCTCCTTAAAGAAGAGTTTCCAACTTAACCCCACCCAGCACAAAACACAGGGATGGGTGTTCCTCATTAAACTTATGGGTCAAGTGCTCTGTGGTGGTCACCAGTCACCTGGCTAGGTGGTCATTAATTTGGAAGAACTTCCCAATATCGGAGACCATGGTTCTTTTTTCTGGATGGAAGTCTCCTGTATGGTAGAGCTTATGATTTCCTTGTCAATTCGGGAGAATCTTGAGGGCAGACGCCGTGGATGGTGTCTTCCAACAGACTAGGAGAGAGCTAGCATTACGCATCATGTCACATGTCATCTTACCAGCAAATGGACTCTTGATGGTGTGGTTACAGTATCCTCTGAGTTCTTCCCCAAATCATGCTTTCTTTCTTTGTCAGCCTAGGAGAAAGCCCACGGGCCCTTTCCCCATCCCTAAACCTCTTTATATAGAGGACATATGGGTTTCTCTCGAGCACAGGAACATTTCCTAATGGGAGGAAGGGATTTCCCCCCATCAACCTTGGATTCCCTGGGGACAAATCTTGCAGATTCTCATACAGAAATGAATAACCTGGAGTCTAAAGTGACTAACTTTCCGATGGGCATTCCCATCCTTAGGCCCTGGGCTAAGGATTTCTTTCCTCCCCTACCTACTCACTGGCCAACCTGCCCTTTCCCAGACTCCCCAGTAGCCTCCTAGCTGCTCCCGTCACTCCCTATTCCTGAGGGTGTAGATGAGTGGGTTGAGGGCAGGTGTGACTACGGTGTAGAAAAGCTTCCGGCTGTAGCTCTGCGTGGGTTGCCAGGTGTAGATGGCCCAGTTGTAGAACAGGCAGACGTCTGTCAGGAGGGGATCCACACGTGTCCACCGCTTTCCTCCTACTCCCCAGCCCCCGGCCCAATACCGCCGCCACACCCTTCCCCCCTCCCCAGCTGAACCTCATGCCCCACACGGGGAGGGCCACCGTGCCACATGAAGCCAGGATGACCGCGGACGGCACCAGAAGGATGACCACGAGGGCGGCGAACTTCTGGCGCTCACTGGTGTTTCAGCTGCGGCCGCAGGCCAGCTGAAGCAGCGCGGGGAGCTCGCGGATGAAGTGAGCCACCTGGCAGAGCGAGCACAGCGGCTGCGCGGCCAGGAGCGGCCGTTTGCGCCGCAGAGATAGTGAGGCCGCCGAGCCCATAGCCGCCGGCCAGGGCGCCGCGCGGGTGCTACGAGGTAAGCCCGGCCTAGAGCACACAGCGACGCGCACAGCTGGCCCTTGCAACCGCAGTGCCGGTGCTGTGCAGGTTGGCCGGCAGAGGCAGCACCACGCTCAAGGTGAAGCCCGCTTCCACCATGGCCAGGTGGCAGAGGAAGTAGTTCATGAGCGTGTGTAGGCTCAAGTCACTCACAGCCATCAGCACAAGCACCTAGTTGCCGGTCAGAGTCAGGAGGTAGCAGAGTACAAGGGCGAAGAGGACCGGCTGCAGGGAGGGCCTATCAGAGCAAGCCAGCTGCAGGAAGGGCTCCACTGTGCTGTGTTTAGCCTAAAGGAGGAAAACTCCCAGAATGTTTGGAAGGACGAAAGATAAAAAGGTAACATTATCTCTTATAAGCAAAGGAAAACCCGGGCATGCGGCGCGGGGTGGGGAAAGGGATGGAATTCTCTCCTTCCATCCTCTCTCCCTTCCTTCTCCCACCCCCACTCTCTATCCTCTCCTCTTTTTCATGTAGCTGTATGAAACAGTTTTACATAGGATAATAATGCACTCCATGTAATGGGGTATTAACCACATATTCCTCTGACATTTATCCAGTTGCTCTTAATTTGAGATTTCTAGTTTTTCTTGACATCTGTCTGCTCATTCATGAAAACTAAAAAGAACCAGTCTTAGTGCCCAGCCTAACCGCTTCTAATCTCTTCACTTCAGTAATAGTTCATCTTATCAATATTTTCATATATACAATAGAATATTACTCAGCCATAAAAAAGAATGAAATCTTTCCATTTGCAACAATATGGATGCACCTAAATGGTATTATGCTAAGTAAAATATCTCAGCCAGAGAAAGACAAATACTGTGTGATTTCACTTATATGTGGAATCTAAAAAAGAAAACAAACTCACAGCTACAGAAAACAAATTGATGGTCAGCAGTTGGGAGGCTCTGAGGGGTATGGGTAAAAAAGGGGAAAGGATTAGATGTATAAATTTCCAGTTATAAAAACAGTCATGGGAATGTAAAGTGCAGCATAGGGAATATAGTCAATAATACTGTAATAACTATGTATGTGTCAGATGGATATTATATTTATTGGAGTGATCACTTTCTAAGTTATATAAATGTCTAATCACTATGTCGTACACCTGAAACTAGTATAATATTGTATGACAATTGTAATGGTAAATTAAAAAACAAATATTTTTATTGAAATAGCTATTAACTTTCTTACTAAGTTTTTGGTGCCAAAAACAATTGGGCCAAAGGGAGTGTCATAAACATATAATCTAATATCTCAATTATACTAATAAATCTGGATACTTTGAATTTGTATTTAAGCTCCCGGTTTATTCTTTTTTTAAAATTTATTTTAATTTGTCTACGGCCATGCTACCCTGAACAAGTTAGATCCCATCTGATCTCGGAAGCTAAGCAGGGTCGGGCCTGTTAGTGCTTAGGAAGACCAGATGCTATAGGCATAAAAAATAAAAAATAAAAATAAAGTAAGGGAGTGTAAGCTGACAAGGTCCTTGCAATCTGTGAGGTCAACCAAGGGTTGCCTCACCTAAAAAAATATATATATTTTAATTAGTTTCAGATATACAGTACATTGGTAAGACATCTAGATAGTTTGTAAAATGATCCCCCCAATTACTCCCTCCCTCCAATGACCCTCTACCTAGCCAATGTATTAATGCTAACTGCATTCCCTATGCCATGTTCCTTATCCCTATGACCATCCATCTGCTACTAATTTCTACTTCTTTAACCCTTCACCACGTTCTCCCAGTCTCCCAAACCACCCTCCCCTCTGTTCAGGTCCTCTGCTCATTTTTTAATTAGATTGCTTTCTGTTGTTGTTGTTGTTGTGATTGAGTTGTACGAGTTCTTTGTATATTTTGGATATTAGGCCCTTTTTGGAGTGTTGCTTGCAAATATATTGTCCCATTCGGATGGTTGTCTCTTTGCCTTGTTGACAGTTTCTTTTGCTGTGCA
>NW_011920012.1:0-1495 GCF_000151845.1 Pteropus vampyrus
TCAGGGGCACTCACCCCCCCTAACCACGGACCGCGCTAAGCCAGGAGGCAGACCCACCTCTGACCGCCAGAGGTGGCCACGAGCGGGCACGCGGAAGGAGCACCGTGACACCCAGTAGGAGCCCAAGTGCCGCAGAGACCGGAGCCACCCTCCTCGTGGGAGCCGGGACTCCGGGCGTCACCCCCGCGCGCCCCCCTCTAGCTCCATGCCGTGGCCAGCCGTGCCGTCTGCGGACCGCGTGCCCGCACGAGGCTGGGCCACGGCCGGGCAGGTTTGCTGTCCAGAGACGGTGGCTCCATCCGTGCAGCGAACAGTGCTTGTTTTAAGTTGCGTGGAGCCCGGTGGGCCTCTCAGAACCTCCTGGAAGAACCAGTTTACAGAGGGAGTGTCCGGGTAGCTCGCCGGCTCTTCTGCGTGCAGAGCTCGCGTTCTCGGCCCCTGTGTTCGTTGCGGAGTCCATGGCTCCCGAGTCGCTGGCCGTGCCTCTGACCCTGACCCTGACCCTCATTCCCAAGGGGGGGGGGAGAGGCAGAAACCCGTGCACGGAGGGACCTCTGATTCTTCCCACACTCCGGGTCGGCCCACGTCTGTGGCGAGGGGCTGGCTGTCACCCTATCTCGCGACATGGCAGGACAGGGGGTGTCACCCATCCCTGTTCTCTGCCACCAGCTCAGACGCAGTACACGTAAGCACGTAGCTGTCCAGCCAACAATGGACAGCTTTACTTGGTTCTGGGCCTGCCGGCTCCGGCGTGGGGGTGCTCAGCCTCCCGGAGCCCCAGCCCTACCCTCACCCACGAAGGCCATGGCTGCTCTGTCTTACTTTAAAAGTGCCAGCTACAGGCCACACTTACTTTAACAAAACGCTATTAGGGAAACAATGACTACGGTGCATTTACCGTGTGCTTTGCATTTCCTTTAGAGTTTCTTTCCTGAAGGACGGAGGACTCCGCATAGCCAACGTGACTAAAGCCGACACCGGAGCTTACACCTGCGTCGCAGAAAACCGCTTCGGGACGGCGAACGGCACGACGCACTTGGTTGTGACAGGTAGGTGGCTTCGCGTGGGGCGCGTGGGGCGCAGAGTGAACGTCCCAGGAAAAGACACTTCGCAGGGCGCGGTGCGCGGCGTCGGCCTCCCCGGTGCCTGCGTCCGCGTTGCCGTGAGGACGCCCCGGATGCCGGGAGCGCGTCTGGGTGCGCGCGGGGTGCGCGCGGGGGGCGCGGGGTTCGCGCCGAGGCCCTGGCTTCGTGCTCTCCCGTCACGTCGGTCTTTCGAGCACAGTCTGTCTTTTCCGACGTCTT
Organism: Pteropus vampyrus; assembly: GCF_000151845.1. Lineage (NCBI taxonomy): Eukaryota > Metazoa > Chordata > Mammalia > Chiroptera > Pteropodidae > Pteropus > Pteropus vampyrus. The sequence goes on from NW_011920012.1 coordinate 1,305, forward strand.
TGACGTTTCCCGGAGACGAGTGAGTCCGCGGCGTCAGCAGGCGTCGCTTAGCATCTGGACCCGTTTCCCCTGGTCATGCGTCCCGAGCACCCGCGTTGCGCAGGCGCCGGGGCTGTGTCCGCAAAGGAAGGGCCGGCGATGCCGCAGTCACCTCCTAGCAGCGGTCGAAAGAGGATCTGTAGGACCGATGA
>NW_011920013.1:0-13064 GCF_000151845.1 Pteropus vampyrus
CCTTTTATTTTTGAAAATATTTTTGGAAACTCATGATAGCAATTTTTCATTAATACTGTTAGGAATAAGAATAAATGGATAGAAGCAAACTGAATTATTCTTAAGCTTTTGAATTACTTCTTCACCTTTTTGGGTATTATAATCGATGGTAATATCAACATCAGGGTAAAAAGGTGGAAGGGAAAAAACAAGTTTCCCAACAAGGCGTAACTTTTAAGAAATATCGTTAATAGAACATTTGGAGAATCAGTTTTGATCTCTTAGTCTGGACAAGGCAAGTCAAGAATGGAGTAGATTGTAGGGTACATCTTAAATTTTGTTTTCCCGTTTTCCTCTTATGGTAACTGTAAACATTAACAGTATGGACAAACACTTTGTATTATTCTCTGCATGAATCTTCCTTTGTTCTGTAGGTTTCTCCTTGTATGGCCATAGGGATGATCAGGCAGTTTCCGAAAGGTAGCAGTACCTTGCAGGGTCTGAAAACAGTCTGGTTTAATAATCACTAATCTATGTAGTTCTTCTGCCTTATCCCTGTTTCAGAATGTTGGAACAGATTTCAAAAGATGTAAAAACATCAGAAATCTGACAAAAATGGAGGACGATTTTTCAAAGCCCAATCATAATTACAAGGAAAGTCTCAGCATCTTCTAGGGTCTTCCTGCTGAGTCTATCAGAAATGAAAATACAAGCTACTACTGCCTGAGGCATTTGGAGCCGAAGTAAGGAAAAAAATTTGAAAGTGCCAGTTTTTAAAACACAAGGTCTCATTTGTATGTCCCTAATCCTCTTTTTGTGTCCTTAAAAATTGGGAAGAGGTACTAAAATACCTTAGCGTTATCACCTTATCTGTAGACAGGAAGAGGCTACAATCTAACATCTTCCACAGATATGCTAATTGGTGGAGTAGTTCTGTCTGAACAGAGATTTGGAGAATCCCTGCTCTTTCTTAGATCCTGCCCCTTTCCACGCCCTTCCTCCCTCCTCTGTCGATAAAAGATTTCTGGTTGAAAGTTCAGTTAAGTGGATTTGAGAAAGAAAGCTGCCATCTCGTAATGGCACCAGGAGAATTCATGTTTGGGATACTGTTAGCTCCTGTACACAGCTGTAGCAGAAATGATGGAGGAGTGTTGGCAGAAGTAAGCAGTACCCTTCCTTGTTCATCCTGTTTTCCTTTGTAGTCTATTTCTGCAGGGTTTTCGAGAATGTGAAGTGCTGTCAGGGATTTTCCTCTAATACATTTAGATGGGTGTGAACCATTAGTAAAAGTGAGAACTTGGACTTAGTGACTCACACTATTTATTGAAAGTTTCCTGCCTGTTTGAAAAGGGCCACTTTTAAAAATACAGGTCTCCACTGTGTATTCCTGTTCTCCTTTCTCCCGCCTCCTTAATGCATCTCAATTGGTTCCGTAGGTCTTAGAATTGATCGCGCGCCCCAATAGTAGGAGCCCAGTAAACAGCTTTGACCTGCCTCCCACTTTCTACCATTGCTTTCTGGGTTGCCTCAATAAAATTTACCTGCTGAGCTCTTCTCATTTTCATGCTTATGTAAAACCCAGGTGGACATATAATAAAATTCTTAGTCACGGTCTGCAGTCTTAGGCGAAAATTAGAAGTGGTGTGAGGTCATTGTCTCTTGTAAGTTTAGAGTGGCAGTTTAAAGTATGCGTGAAGCCAGCTCGTGATTAGATACTGAAGGGTTTTCTATGGATTTGACTGGCTGTTTGCTTCTAGGTGGTGTTGAGGTACAGCAGGGTAAGAGGCTGGGGTCAGCCATAAGGTGAGGTTTTGGAGCCTCGGGGACAAGAGTGCTGGGTAGGACCCGGGAGGGTGGGTCTCGGTGTGATTTGCCAATCATTGTGAACTCAGGCGTCAGTGCTCTGGTCTGCATCCTGGGCTAAATCTTAGGTACACTCCACCGTAACTGCGCGTCACATCTATGTGACCGAGCATGGACACATGTGGCCAGGCATGAGTGTTGAGTCACATTCTTGTGACCCAGCATGAACCCAGGTATTCCTTCTGCAGGCATACTTTGCTCTGCCTTTTCAATAAGCACACTGGAGTTTTCTTGAGGCTTCTGGAAGCACCTTTGCGGGGAGGTAGTCAGTGTATGTTTGCAGACCCCAGGTGGTGGGCGGTGGGACTGCAGTGAGAGAAATGGGGCGGAGAGGCTTTGCCTGCAACATTGCTGTTGGGTGTTGGGTGGCGTATCGAACTTAATAGGACCCAGGAGAGGAATGGTTTGATGTGGAAAACTTGGTGATGATATTGTTTACTTGAGGTATACGATAGGGAGGGTGACTAGTACTTAAAACTTGTTTATCTATCTTTTGCTTCATAATATACAGAAACTAAAGATGTTTGTGTCTATATCTAATGGGGAATTGCTTCTACCATAATTCTAGTTTGCCTGTCTCCCAGGCTAAGTGCTCCTGCAATAGATATGCTAAATAGTGGAAAGTCTTCCAGAACAAAGAGATTTGGAGATTTGGCGGGCTCTTTTTCAGATCCTGCCTTTTTCCATGCCCCTCCTCCCTCGCTGATAAAAGATGCTTAGGCTTGAAGGTGTACTGCAGTTGAACGTGAGAAAACTAGAAAGTCGCCATTTTGTTGCGGTGCCAGGAAAATTAATTGCTGGGATATTATCTCCTGGAAACTACTGTAGCTGAGATATTTGGGACGTGTGTCGGCAGAGGTAAGCAGTATATTGGTTTACCCTGTCAGCCTTTTTGCTCGATTTCTGCATGGTCTGGGAGAATTTAGAAGAGCTGACTGACTTTTTCCCCTCCAATACATTTAGATGTGCATGAAAACTATTCGTGGAGGCCAGCTATTTGCACTAGGTGACTACCAGTTTTCTATATTGAAACTTTCCTCGCAGTGGTTACGGTTTTCTGTGCTTTCGTCTTTCGTGCTGTTATAAGAAGGAATACCATGGGGATAGGAAGCCTTGGCTTCTTTAGCCAAGCTGTAAAAAGCCTTAATTGTTTTTGTCTTTGCTAAAGTTATTCTTTATTAGAAAATCTTTTAATTTGGAAAATATTTATGGAAACTCATGATCGCAATTGCTTCATTAATCTTGGTAGAAATACCACATTTTAAAAATGAATGGATAGAAGCAAAATGAAGTATTAAGCTTTTGAATTAATACTTCAAAATATACTTGTTCTGGGCTGAGTAAGTAAAAAATGGAATAAATCGTTGGGGTTACATTGTGTAGGGTGCATCTTACATTTTTTGTTTTCCTGGTTTCCTCTTATGGTAAGAGTAAACAACAGTATGGACCAAAAGTTGTTAGTAATCTCTGCAGGAAATTTCGTTCTGTAGGTTTCTCCTTGTCTGGTCTTAGGGGTGATCTGCCAGGTTCCCGAAAGGTAGCAGTACCTTGCGGATTTTGGAAACAGCCTTGTGTAATATTTACCAATTTGTCTATTTCTCCTGCCTTATCCCTTATTAGATGTTGGAAGAGATTTTAAAGGATGTAAAAGGTGATCAGAAATCTGACAAAAATGGAAGCTGATTTTTGTAAAGTCTGATGAGAACTACAAGGACAGTGTCAGCATCTTCCAGGGGCTTCCTGCTGAGTCTGTTAGAAATGCAAGCACAGGCCAGTACTGCCTGAGGCAGTTTGAGTCAAACTAAGGAAAAGTAATTGAGAGGGTCACTTTTAAAAACGGCAAGTCTCCTTTGTCTATCCCTAATTGTCTTTCCCTGTCCCTCTAAAAAATGTGGAAGAAGTACTAAAAAAAATTTGCGTAATCACCTTATAAGTAGACTGGAAGAAGCTCCAAGCTAACAGCTTCTATAGAGATAATTGGTGCAGAAGTTTTGGCTGAAGAGAGAGATTTGGAGATTCCAGGTCTTTTGTAGATCTTGCCTCTTTCCCCGCCCCTTCTCCATTTCTTTGTGGTAAAAGATCCCTGTGCTGAGATTTTCTAAGTGGATTTGTAAGATTCTGTTAAGTGGATTGAGAAAACTAGAAAGCTGCCATCTTGTTATGGCACCAGGGGAGTTCACGGTTGGGATGCTGCTAGCTCCTGGAAACAGCTGTAGCAGAGCGATGATGTTGGAGTGTTGGCAGAGGTAAAAAGTATCTTTGTCTATCCCGTCGGCCTTTGTGTTCTGTATATGCTGGGTTTTGGAGAATGTCGAAGTGCTGCCAGTCTTTTTCCTCTAATACATTTAGGTGGGCACGAAAAATATTAGTGAAAAGAGTGCTTGGACTTAGTTTCCTGCCATTTTGATGAGGGCCCATTGTAAAAACACAGGTCCTCATTTTCTATCCCCGTTCCTCTTTTCCCTGTCTCAAAAGCTGTGAAAAATAACTAAAAGATCTTAGCATAACCACCTTAGCAATAGACAGGCACCAAGAAGTATAGGAGTGAAAAACTTTCCAATATATCAGTCACAGGGAAGTGATATCTTCAGGCGCCAGCCCCCAGGAAAGCACTGACAGCCACCAGGATGCAGATAACGAAACCGCCTGCTAGGCCCTGTTTGATCTAAGAGTTTCCCCGGAAACATTTATCTTTGTGTAAGAAGTTTACAGCCAACATCTGCTTTATGTAATCCGCTCGCAAGCTTGTTCAGCAGACCAGAAGGATATGGTCTTCACTTTATAAGCTGCTTCCTCTGTAAGTTCCGGGCTTATCTCCTCTGACCCTACATGGTAGAGAGTCAGTCGCCGGCTGGCTAATAAAGGCTCACAATGCATCTCAATTGGTTCCGTGGGTCTTAGAATTGATCGCGCCCCAATAGTAGGAGCCCAGTAAACAGCTTTGACCTGCCTCCCACTTTCTACCATTGCTTTCTGGGTTGCCTCAATAAAATTTACCTGCTGAGCTTTTCTCATTTTCATGCTTATGTAAATCCCAGTTGGACATATAATAAAATTCTTAGTCACGGTCTGCAGTCTTAGGCGAAAATTAAAAGTGGTGTGAGGTCATTGTCTCTTGTAAGTTTAGAGTGGCAGTTTAAAGGATGCGTGAAGCCAGCTTGTGATTAGATACTGAAGGGTTTTCTATGGATTTGACTGGCTGTTTGCTTCTAGAAGGTGTTGAGGTACAGCAGGGCAAGAGGCTGGGGTCAGCCATAAGGTGAGGTTTTGGGGCCTCGGGGACAAGAGTGCTGGGTAGGACCCGGGAGGGTGGGTCTAGGTGTGATTTGCCAATCATTGTGAACTCAGGCGTCAGTGCTCTGGTCTGCATCCTGGGCTAAATCTTAGGTACACTCCACCGTAACTGCGCGTCACATCTATGTGACCGAGCATGGACACATGTGGCCAGGCATGAGTGTTGAGTCACATTCTTGTGACCCAGCATGAACCCAGGTATTCCTTCTGCAGGCATACTTTGCTCTGCCTTTTCAGTAAGCACACTGGAGTTTTCTTTAGGCTTCTGGAAGCACCTTTGCGGGGAGGTAGTCAGTGTATGTTTGCAGACCCCAGGTGGTGGGCGGTGGGATGCAGTGAGAGAAATGGGGCGGAGAGGCTTTGCCTGCAACATTGCTGTTGGGTGTTGGGTGGCCTATTGAACTTAATAGGACCCAGGAGAGGAATGGTTTGATGTGGAAAACTTGGTGATGATATTGTTTACTTGAGGTATAAGATAGGGAGGGTGACTAGTACTTAAAACTTGTTTATCTATCTTTTGCTTCATAATATACAGAAACTAAAGATGTTTGTGTCTATATCTAATGGGGAATTGCTTCTACCATAATTCTAGTTTGCCTGTCTCCCAGGCTAAGTGCTCCTTCAGTAGATATGCTAAATAGTGGAGACATCTTCCAGAACAAAGAGATTTGGAGATTTGGCGGGCTCATTTATAGATCTCGCCTTTTTTCATGCCCCTCCTCCCCTGTTGATAAAAGATGGTTGGGCTTGAAGGTATATTTTGTTGAATTTGGGAAAACTAGAAAGTTGCTTTTTTTTTTTTGTCTCCAGAAGTAATGGCCGGGATACTACTAACTCCTGGAAATTGCTTTGGCTGAGAGGTGTTGGACATGTGGCCCAAGAGGTAAGCAGTATGTATATTTGTTTACTCTGTCAGCCTTTTCGGTCGATATCTGCAGGGTTTGGGATAAATTAGAAGAGGTAGCCGAGTTTTTTCTCTCTAATATGTGTAGATGGGCACGAAAACTATTTTGAAGCCAAACTACTTGCACTTAGTGTCTCCCAGTTTTCTTTACTGAACCTTTCCTCGCAGACCCGGTTATGTTTTCCTGTGTGTTTGTATTGTCTGCTGTGATAAGGAAATACTATGGGGATAGGAAGCCTGGTCTTTCTTGGCTAAGCTGTCAAAAGTCTTATTGCTTTATGTCATTGCTAATGTTATTGGGTTGATGATCCATTGTTTGTATTGAAAAACCTTTTAATTTTGAAAATATCTTTGCAAACTCATGATAGCAATTTTTTCATTAATACTGTTAGAAATAAGAATAAATGGATAGAAGCAAAATGAATTATTCTTAAGCTTTTGAATTACTTCTTCACCTTTTTGGGTATTATAATCGATGGTAATATCAACATCAGGGTAAAAAGGTGGAAGGGAAAAAACAAGTTTCCCAACAAGGCGTAACTTTTAAGAAATATCGTTAATAGAACATTTGGAGAATCAGTTTTGATCTCTTAGTCTGGGCAAGGCAAGTCAAGAATGGAGTAGATCGTAGGGTACATCTTAAATTTTGTTTTCCCGTTTTCCTCTTATGGTAACTGTAAACATTAACAGTATGGACAAACACTTTGTATTATTCTCTGCATGAATCTTACTTTGTTCTGTAGGTTTCTCCCTGTATGGCCATAGGGATGATCAGGCAGTTTCCGAAAGGTAGCAGTACCTTGCAGGGTCTGAAAACAGTCTGGTTTAATAATCACTAATCTATGTAGTTCTTCTGCCTTATCCCTGTTTCAGAATGTTGGAACAGATTTCAAAAGATGTAAAAACATCAGAAATCTGACAAAAATGGAGGACGATTTTTCAAAGCCCGATCATAATTACAAGGAAAGTCTCAGCATTTTCTAGGGTCTTCCTGCTGAGTCTATTAGAAATGAAAATACAAGCTACTACCGCCTGAGGCATTTTGAGCCAAAGTAAGGGAAAAAATTTGGAAGTGCCAGTTTTTAAAACACAAGGTCTCATTCCTATGTCCCTAATCCTCTTTTTGTGTCCTTAAAAATTGGGAAGAAGTACTAAAATACCTTAGCCTTATCACCTTATCTGTAGACAGGAAGAGGCTACAATCTAACAGTAGTTCTGTCTGAACAGAGATTTGGAGAATCCCCGCTCTTTCTTAGATCCTGCCCCTTTCCACGCCCTTCCTCCCTCCTCTGTCCATAAAAAATTTCTGCTTGAAAATTCAGTTAAGTGGATTTGAGAAAGAAAGCTGCCATCTCGTTATGGCACCAGGAGAATTCATGTTTGCGATACTGTTAGCTCTTGTACACAGCTGTAGCAGAAATGATGGAGGAGTGTTGGCAGAAGTAAGCAGTACCCTTCCTTGTTCATCCTGTTTTCTTTTGTAGTCTATTTCTGCAGGGTTTTCGAGAATGTGAAGTGCTGTCAGGGATTTTCCTCTAATACATTTAAATGGGTGTGAACCATTAGTAAAAGTGAGAACTTGGACTTAGTGAACTCACACTATTTATTGAAAGTTTCCTGCCTGTTTGAAAAGGGCCACTTTTAAAAATACAGGTCTCCACTGTGTATTCCTGTTCTCCTTTCTCCCGCCTCCTTAAAAGTTGCGAAAAATAAAAGATCTCAGCAATAGACAGAAAGGCTCCAAGTAGGAGCCCAGGAACCAGCTTTGACCTCCCTCCTACTCTGTACCATTGCTTTCTGTGTTACCTCACTACATCTTACCTGTTGACCTCTTCTCATTTTCATGCTTATGTAAATTCCACGTGAGTGTATAATAAAAATCCTAGTCCCGGTCTGCATCGTTAGGTCTAAGTTAGAAGTGGTGTGAGTTCAATGTCTCCTGGAAAATTCGGTTGGCAGTAAAACAACATTTGTGAAGCTAAGCTCGTTGTGCTTAGATACTGATGGGTTTTCTGCGGTTGACTGGCCGTTTGGTCTCAGGAGGAGTTCGGGTGCAGCGGGGTAGAGGGTGGGGTCAGGCATGAGGTGAGGTTTTAGGATCAACGGGACAAGAGTTCTGGGAGTGCTGATCCTGGGACAATTTGCCAGTCTGTGAACTCAGGCTCGAGGGATGTGGTCGGTTCCTGGGCTAAATCCAACGCGATCCCTCCATGCTTTTCATTGCCTACCTTTGAGTCACACTCATGTGACCGAGCATGGACTCATGTGACCTGGCATGACTCTTCCCGTTCTTGGGACCCAGCATGAACCACGTATTCTTTCTGCAGGCAGACTTTGCTCTGCATTTTTATTAAACACAGTAGAGAAGTTTCACGAGGCTTTTTTCGTGGTTCCATTGTGGTGAGGCAGTCAGTGTCCCTTTGGCTCCCCCAGGTGGTGTGTGGTGAGACTGCCATGGGGAGGGAAAGATTTCTGAGAAGCTCCCTGTGTGCAAGGAATGGTGTGGGGTGTGGATAGAAGGTTGATCGGAGGAACTAGGAGAGGATTGTTTTGGTGTGGAAAACTCCGGGTTTTTGTTATTTGTGATGTAAGATAGTAAGCGTGCCTAGAAGCACTAAAATTGGTTTATCTGTTTTTTGCTTTATATTATATAGCAACTGAAGATATTTGGGTCCATCCGTGTACAGGTAATGGGGAACCGCTTCTATCTTAATTCTAGCCCGCATTTCCCCAAGTCTAACAACAACTTTCATAGAGATTCCGATTGATGGAGATAGTATTTGTGAATAAAGAAATTTGGAGAGTTTGGGTCCTGCCTGTTTTCATCCCTCCTCCCTCCCTGGGTTTTTAAAGATGCTTGGGCTCGAAGGAGCATTTCGATTGGATTTAAGAACTAGAAAGCTGCCATCTGCTTAGGCACCAGGAGAATTAATGGCTGGAATACTGCTATCTCCTGAAAACTACTGTAGCTGAGAGAGACCACAGGTGTGTTGGCAGAGGTAAGCAGTGTATCTATCCCATCAGCCTTTTTAGTATATTTCTGCATGGTTTGGGTGAATTTAGAAGAGTTGCCAGTCTTTTTTACTAAGATGTTAAGACGGTTGTAAAAAAAATATTTGCGAAGCCAGCTACTTGGAATTAGCCACTCTCGGCTTCCTTTGTTGAAACTTTCTTTTCATGGGTGGTCATTGTTTTCTGTGACTGTGGCTTTTGTGTCATTTTCATAAAAAAGGAGATGCCTTAGGAGATGAGAAATGTAAACACAGGCCACAACTGCCTGAGCAGACCGAGCTAAACAAACAAAGAACATTGAAAGGGCCACATTAAAAAATACAGACTACAGTTTTCTAGCCTGGCTCCTTAAAAATGGTGAAGGAAAGATAAAAAAGCTTTGGTTATAATCATATTAGTAGTAGACACCGAAACTGCTAACATGAGCCTGGTAACCGATCTCGGTCCTCCTTCCATTCCCCGTATCCGTGTTTTTAGGGTTGACTAACACGACTTAAAAGTTTCCATTCCTTGTCTGCAGTGTTTGCTAGAAGGTATAAGTGGTGTGAATCTATCGTACCTTAGATGGGCAGTTAAAATTATGTGCTTCCTTTTTGGAGCTCTAGGGTTGTCTCGATTGAGCTTTTCCTTCGAGAAAAAATCCTTTCCTCCCCTACATCTGTTTTTTTGTGTGTTCTTTGCCATAAGGAGGTACTGTAGGGATAGAACAGAATCATAGTTCCCTATGAAACTGCTATTCCAGGTGGCCTCCGGGGTTCAGGAGTGAAACGATCCTCTATACATTGCTGTCTGTGGAGACGATGTGGGTTGTTCTCTTTATACCAGATGTGATTTCTTTCTGTCTTGTCCATGTTATAGGATTTTGGTTTGGTGTCAACCATCTGCAAGGTGCACTGATCCTGGTGCACCCGGTGGCTGGCCTTGGCAGCTCTCAGGGGAAGGTGCCATGAGGGGCCTCAGCCCAAGGGACCATTCTCAACTCCACCTTTCATTACCTTTCAATGCTGTATAAGTGCTATTATGGTAAAGCTCACTCAGAGCCATGAAAGAGCTGGTTTGTGGTCGGAGGGGATCTGAGACACCATGTGCACTCTGCCATCCTGACAGCCTGTGTCAGGAAGGTCTGTAATCTTTGTTTCTGGGAGCAATCCTTTGAATCCTTGAGGGCTGCCTTCTTTGCACTGTTTTGTGGAGTTGTTTCCTTTCCTCCGTTGAGCAGGGAGGAGGCTCACCTGTTTGAGTCACTATCAGAATCTAAAATCCTACCTTCGACGGCCAGTGGATCCTTTGACTTGGATTAACTTCTAAACAGGTAAGACATTTTGTTTCTTTGGATGTTATTGCTGGTTTTTAATATTTGATTGTCTTAAGACTTGATTTGATTAAATGGACTTGTTATCATGAAATGTATTTACTGGATTCACAGAAATAAAGTTATGTTTTCTGTTATAATTGTGTCAAGAAAGTAAGGGCACGTATTAATGCACTTTGAATCTCAGTTCTAACAAATCTAGGTACAAAATAATGGTTTATAGGTAAAACATTAACAGTTATTGCATTGACATTGTGTATATCTATGTGCCTATATCTATCTATATATAGGTATTTATATAGATATACATATATAGATAATTTTTCCTGTGTTTTTAATAAGTCGAAACATGAAATTTGTGCTTGGTTAGTAAAGTGATACATACTCACTGAAAATCTCAAGATATCCAAATAAGATAAAGTAATGAAGCACAAAGTATGGGACATAGATTTATTCAATTTATCTTAAAGGAAGCAAGTATATTTGGTTCTATTTGTAAATGTGTCTTTTGCCACCACAAAAAGGTATGTGCCAAGAGGTAATACGTTCAAGAAATTAAATCTGTTTATAATTCCCATTATAAAGAATTCCGCTGTAACAATTCAGAATCACTTTATTCGTCTGTACTACAAATTAAGATGGACCTCTGAATCGTTTATAAATACTTGCTTTTTTGAACAATGATGCTGAAGAAATTCACTTCTAAAGCATTAAATGCCTGTTTTCTATTTTGGGAGATATATATCAAGGAGTGAATTCCTTGAACCAGACAAGAACATTTTCAGTGGTTGGAGTTGAAAACTTGTGCACATAGGCCACCGTGTTTTACATTTTGACGTGGTTTAAGGGCTTTAATTTTTTCTCCATAAATGACATTCGTCACGATGGGCTTTCTGGATTATAGCAATTCTGGGTTGTGTGAAGGGGGAGTATGGCGTTGTAGTTTTCATTTGCATTTCCATCATGACTCATGATACCTAACATCCTTTCTTGGGCCTATTGAACATTTTCTCTTTTCTAGAGAAGGGTCTATTCTGGTACATTTTAGAAGTTTAGTTTGTCTTTTTGTCTAAGAGTTGTAAGAGTTCTTTGTTGAATGACACTTCCATTAGATCTATAACGTGAAATTCTTCCCTTTCTGTAGGTTGTCTTGTCACTTCCTGGATAGATTCTTTTAATGCCAAAAAGGATGAATCTCGAGGCAATCTCATTTATCTTTTTCATGGATTATTGTTTGATGCCAGATCGAAGAACTCTTTGCTAAATACAAGGGCTTGAAGATTCATCCACGTGCTGTCTTCTAGAGGTTTGAATTTTAAGGGTCGAATAAATTTCAAGTTCACCTTTATATGGTATGAGGTCAGGGTCGAATCTCATTCACCTACAGATGGTAGTCATTTTGCTAGCACGCTCTGTTTAAAGGACTCTCCTGTACCCAAGTCCATGTTTTCCACCCATGTCAAACATCCAATGACCTTAGAGAGATGGGTTTATTTCTAGGCTCTTAATTCTGTTCCATCCTTCTATATGTGTAGGTAGGCATGCATGATTTTGGTTTCTCTTGGCAACAGACCGCATATAGGGGCATGGTTCCCTAAGGGTATAGGAGTAGAAAAATGCCTATCCCTAGAGATGTCGGAGCCGACCTGAAGAAAAAAGCACAGTGCGGTCCTCACCTGTGACGATGATGCTGTGAACAAAGTATGCTGCCATCAGTCATTTAAAGGCACAGCACATACTGTTACTTATATCACATATTAGTTGTTTATGGCGATCAAGAACCATGTAACTGTTTAATGTATTCTTTACAACCATACCATTTTAATTGTCATATTTATTTGTCTGTTTATTCACATTATTTCATTAATGTGAGATATGTCACCCCTCTCAGCATGTGATTTTTGTTCTTTGTCGATTTTCTTATGGAAACATCCTTTAACACTGTAGTTGCAAGAATGTCAAAATAATATGCAGTCTAACCAAGACAGGATGACTAAGAATCTACCTCATGTAAAAATGTACATATTGGAAAAGTTAGCTGCATGCAAAGGGAGGAGCAGGTGATAGGAGATTTGTAAATTAAGGCCCCATAAGTCATTGCCTCAACCCTCACTCATAGTAAATAAGTTCCAGTAACCGATACTGGTATCCCACAGCTATGTAAATACACAAGGCACATCATGACCAGATACATGCACAGGGTAAAGTGGTATGGGATCTTGCTGTGATAGTCCCATGAACAGAGTAGATAGGGAATCCCAGGAAGGTCGTTGGAAGCATCATTTATTCCATTTGTAGTTGGAAAATGTTTAACTTTTGACATGAATATCTGCAAAGAGACTATGTCCTTTACTATGTTTTCTTCACAACTGACATTTCAAACAAATCGTAGTTTTAATGGTCAATTGTCCTAAAAGCGATAACTGAGGTACCCCTAAAAATAAAACTTTCGATTGCACTTTTCAGTCAGTCAGTATGAAACATGGATCACAGCTTTAAAGCCAAAGAGAGAGGAAGGGCATCTGATTTTGAATGTTAGGTTTAAGATTCTGTAGTTTCTAGCAGTCTCCCTAAAGCATGAAAGGGATAATACTGCTTTTGCAAATTTAACAAAGCAGCCACTAATTTGAGCTTTTAGATGAGAGAATACTCAGAAAAGCATCACACTTCTGTCCCTTTTGCAAACCTAGACCCAAGTGA
>NW_011920014.1:0-1239 GCF_000151845.1 Pteropus vampyrus
TTTCGAGGAGAGCAGGGCAGCAGGGTCACAGGGTAGTCGAGAGCCACATGAGGGAGCCAGGGGACAGAATTTTAAAAGCACAAGTGTCCCCAGGTGCCAGATCCCGGGGGGCGGGAGCCGCAGGAGGAAGGAGATGCCCAGAATGGACAGGGTCCTCCCAGGCAGTACAGGGTGTGAGAGCTGTGAGAACAGCTGGGAACCGCCACACGAGATGTAAATGGTGACTCGCACGCTTGCCTCACGGGGTGGTCGCAGTGATAAAATGAAAAATGTGTCATGTGACGTGTGTGCTCTCTGTGGTCAGTTCTGTGTCGAGGTTGAGGGAGCGTTGTCAGCTTGCTCGGAGCATCCCTTAATAGGTCGTGTTCATTTTTTAAAAAAAAATCCTAAGTATTTTAAGATTGCAAAGTGATCCCTGTTTTTTTCCTACTCGCATCCAGACAGATTAGCTGGAATTCATTGCTCCCAGCCTACCCATTCCTCAGGTGAACTTTGAGAAAACCTTTGTGAAGGGGACCAGGAGGAGGGGACAGGTGGAGTCAGATCACAGGGGGTGACTGAACAGAGCAGTGGCGATGCTCAGGACCCCTTGGGAGCCGGGTCAGTGAGTCCCTGTGACTTGGTTTGTACTAGAAAGGCTACATGTATGAGTTATTCCGTGACGTTAGTGTTTTCAGGCTGTAAGTTCTGTCTAGCATATGAAGACTTGATATCTGTACCATCGCTTCCCTGTGGTACGATTGGAAAACTATTTATATGTCATACGAAAGAGAGCTTCGTGCAAGCGGCCCCCGCATCAGAACCTGTGCTTCTGCGGAGGGAGGTAGCCCTATGTCTGCTGAAATATAAAAACACCCCAGCTTAAAAAGAATACAAGGGAGCCATTGGGCGTCGCTAAAACTGAGGACATTTCAAGTAAACCAAGTACTGTCTCTTATGCCCTGGAAAGGAGAATACCAGATAAATGCTTGGTTATGTCTCTCAAAAGCTGAGCATAAAACTCGAACGCTTCAAAATGCTAGCACTGGTTTTGAGATGTTCTAGATAATACTACTTGAGCTCTTGAATCTTAATTGGACTTTTGAAAAATCTAAAATCAGTGCCATAATCAGCATGTATTTGACTTCTGAGTGCCTTTCTAGAGCTAACTTTTCACACTCAGTTGTTGGCCTTTCCATTTGCAGATTAGTTACTGAAGATTAGTTCTAGTTCTCGATTCTGTTGCTCCCCTACGATGGC
>NW_011920015.1:0-2556 GCF_000151845.1 Pteropus vampyrus
TAAGTGATGCAGATACGTAGCGACGTGATACGTAAGAAACATATATGCGTAAGTGATGTGGATACACTGAATAAACTGGGCGGAGAGATTATTCCAGCCCTGGGTGGGATGGAGCAGGACAGCAGGAAATTTCATCACGTCACTTAGATGGTATGCAATTTAAAACTTATCATTATTTTTGGAATATTCCACTTACTATTTTCAAACTATGGTTGACTGAAACCTCAGAAAGTAAAACTGAGAATAAGGGAGTGGGGGTACTAGATTAAAGAGTAAATGACCTAAAATTTTACATATGTAAAATTACATACATACACAAAAACAAAGTCTTGTCACGTAGTCAAATTTAAGTATATTTCATTGTGAAAGCCAAATAATACATTTAAAATGTTCACTACATAGAGGCATAAGATATATTTACTAGCAACATCTCTCGGTAATTCGTTAAGGAACTGCCGTGCATAAAAAGTTCTACTTGGTGGTAGGGGAAGATTTAGAGAGGGTAAGATAAAAAGATCATGCACATGACAGTCCTTGGGTCTGGATTGCTCCTGTCTCTCATGCTCCCAGTTTGCAGAACACCAGCACGATACTCAAATCATGAACCTGCTATAAAACTTACCTCTTTTTTCTCAGGCCAGTTCCTCATTCTGTCCTTTGACTCCACAGTGCTTTGCTATCCCTTTAAACAGTGTTTAATAGAGCTTACTAAAATTATTTATTCATGAGCTTTTCTTAGCATTAGAATGAATTACGAATTCTTTGATTGCATGGATTCAACTCTTACACTTTCAAATCTACCATTTTGACTTTAACTTAGAAAATAGGAGCTCAATAAGTACTTATTACACTGAAAATGTCAAAAAAAGTCCAAAAAACTTAAATTTATATTTTTTATATTCCAGATAATATCCTAAACAAATACTTTAAAACCTAATAAAAAATAGTGATTAAGAAATACATATAAGTTGGAGACTTCAAATAATATTATAATATATAAAGTAGAAAAAGTAAGAACGACATCCTGAAGAAGAATTATGCAACAAAAGAGGCTGTATTAAAATTGATCTTAGCTTTGCATAAATGTTTTCAAAAAATTGTTTATATACTCAGTGGTATAGGTATACACAGTAATTGAAAAAGCCTTATTACGCATCATGTATCAAACTTAATACAATATGTTTTTAAGTTACAAATAACAAAAAGTATATAATTCTAAAATAAAATAAATGTTCATATCTGCTGAATAAAGGAGAAAGGAGATTCAGAATCCAAAATTAAAATTTTAAAAAACATCTTTCAAAATTGATTAATAATGTATTTTCAAAAAAGTACTTAGAAAAAATGCTATCGAAAATGTCATGATAAGACATAAAGAAAAATAAAGCACGATAAAAATGTCTCTTTCTAAAAATTCAGAAGAAAGGGAAAAAAACAAAAATGAAAATAATAAAACTAAAAATAGAAATAATGTTGGGAAAAATCATAGTATTTATATTTACAATTTTATTCCTAGAAAATAATAACAAAATTCTTAAACTATGAGTTCAACCCAAAGTAAAAGAAAATGGTATAGAAAATAAAATCAGGAATGTAAACAATGGTATGATGATGATTCATGTGAACAGTATCAAATCATTTAGAGAAATATTATTCATAGAAATAAATACAAACAACATTACAAAATGCCTAAAGTAGTACAAAATATAATTAGAAAAAAACAGGATATGTAAGAAAGTAATATAAAGAAATATGCATTTCATACTCCATATTTCTAAAAACACAAAAAAGTTTATTAATGAATCCAGAGATAAAATGTGACAGATAGAATACAATTATATATAAAAGGTATTGTTGACTAGGGTTATTCAGGGTTTATCTAAGATTGTAAGTCTTGCTACCACCCAGGGGAACTGATTAATGTACCTCATCATTTTATCAGGGAAAAATCATACATATACATATGTATATATATATATATACACACACATATGTATATGTATATGTATCATACATATACATATACATATATATGTATATATGTATATGTATATGTATATGTATATGTATATATACATATATACATATATATGTATATGTATATGTATATGTATGATTAGGTAAATAGATCCAAGAATATAATCAATACATTTTAATATTTGTTCTTCAATTAAAACTTTTGAAAGGTACAAAGACCATTTTTTTAAACTTCTTTATTACAAAGAGTATATGTTTATGTAATGTCAGTGTATAGCTAGTGTTGATTTACAAAACCAATTATTTGGGGTTAGAGTGTGCTTACTCATTTTATCAAGGAGCCTGCTGATTTATAGAAAAGAAAATCTGCGTCAAAATTTATCTTAAATAATATTAGTATGTTATCCTAATGTATTCAAGAGATGATTTAAAACCTAAATTATCTCATTAAATATTTGAGAAATGCATGTCATTCTTTTTATTATGGTAATGTGTTATTAAATAAATTGAAGTAAGTGTGCAAATAGATATTTTTAAATAAATAGTACAGTAGTTATTGTTGCAGTAGTCATTATTTAT
>NW_011920016.1:0-2247 GCF_000151845.1 Pteropus vampyrus
TGAAATTAAATGTGATCGGATGAGTTGATTTAGTGCACTGTGTGTGTGCATGCTTAGAAAAGAGCAGACTAAAGTTGGATAATATCCAGAATACTGTCTGATCCATAGGTGTGGGGCAGAAAATAAACGGTGGTTTTAGTCCTAGGCAAAAGTGAGGTACAGGACAGTGGAAAAATAAACAGGCTTAGGACAACATAATTAATATTGTTGTATATAGGACTCTGGGCCTTTGGAGGATTTGAGTATAGGTGGGTCTCCAGATCTGGATAATTTTTAGCTTGGGAATGCCTGCAAAATTTAAAACTAAATCTGAGTTTTAAGCTGAGTGCCTAGTAAACGGTGAATAAGAAAAGTGCAAAGAAACATTTGCTCATTCCTATGCCAGATATTGTGTGAGGTATTTTATATAGATTATCTCTTTCAATTCTCTAAATATTTCTGTAAATCAAGTATTATCACCTCCATTGTACAGAAAATAACTCCGTGTTTCAAGGAGATTAAATAATAGGTTAGTCTCCATAATTAATAAATGGTGCTAAAAGATTTAAATGTAGATAAGATTGCATATTAATTAAGATCCAAGTTCAGATGCTATAACAAATAACAAAATATTCATAGCTTTAAGTAAGATGGAAGTTTATATAACGGTCTGAATGTAAACAGCGCAGAGCTAAATATGATTGCCTCACTTTGTCAGGGATGCTTCTATCCAAATTCTCTGCCATCCTTAAATGTATCCTGAATTTATTTCACAGTTTAAGATTTCTCCTTTAGTCTATCCTTTCTATCCGTATTCTAGCCAGTCAGAAGGAGAAAAGGAAAGATGAGGGCAATCCCCTTGTCTTTAAGAACATTACTCAGAAGTTGCACACACCACTTCCATTTACTTGTGTGCATCTATCTGCAATAAAAATTTAAAAATATAGTTATAGCTGGTGGCCATGAGTCCAGTTAAAATTTAAGAATTGTGCTAGAAAAAAAGAAAAAGGAGAATGGATTCTGGGGGATATCTAGCAGATCCCAAAGCCTGTGGTCTTTTTTTTTTTTTTTTTAAATAAAAAATAGCCTCTCTAGTATTAAATACAGCACCTTATACTTTATCAGTCACTACTATTGACCTTTCCCCATACTAAGGAGGATTTATATCATAACCAAAGAAGTTAGCCCTTGGACTAGGTATAGTTTTTTCTTCTTGATTACCCTGAGAATTTGTGGGTACTTCTAAAAGAAATTTGATATAATAGAGGAAAATTCTCTGAAACCTTTTGGCTACAACCTTAAAACTCTATATCTCAGTTGTCAAGGCTGGTCTTCTTAAAACCAATTGGTTGGGGACAGAAGAAGAATCCATTGACTTACTGACTTCAGAGTATCATGGACTTGTATCCTGACAAGATTTTAGGTAGGACAAAAGTAACCACATGTTATTTTGTACTTTCAATTTAGATGCTGGTTTCCCAACAATGTGCTTAATTATTTTGGAAGAATACCAATAAATGGCTGTAAATCAGTTTTGTCAAGCTTTTTTTTCTCATTATTACCTCTTAAGAAACTTTTTATTTTTTTTTAAACTACCCTTCTACTCCATGAAATTTTAACGCCACAGATTTATTCTATATCTCTTTACTGTAACCCTTGGAGGACCACAAACCATTGTAAGGTATAAACTTTTTTCATCTCCCAAGAACTATTGTTCATCTCCTTGGGGTTAAAATCACCTCCTTTGGAAATGCATGTGATAAGGCAAACTATAGGCCTTCTCCATTCTAGTTTTAAGCACTTTCCATCTCTCCTCAGATATTATAGAGAGAGAGATATATATGTATGTATATATATACACATATACACACACACACATATATATAATAGGTATATATGCATATGTATATGTATATATAAAATACATTATATATTATATTATCACTATATGTTATATTATATATTATATATACATATATATTATATATGTATATATTATACATGTATTATATATATACATATATATGTATATGTGCATATATAGTACATATATATTATACATGTATAGTATATATTATATACATGTATAGTATATAGTATATAATATATAGTATATATTATATATACATATATGCTGTAAATACTAGAATTTGTGAATATTACATTTTAAAATTAAATGTTACACTACTCTTTTAAATTAAATGTATCAACTGGAATATAAAGGCTACATTGATATGATACACACCATTACCCGTTTGAAAAATAAAT